>NW_017306798.1:438395-442239 GCF_000935625.1 Nanorana parkeri | reverse complement strand
CAAATGAAATAAATGTTCTCTATAACTAGACAACCAGGACATATAATTGATTCTATATTATCCACAAAGGGTTAACAGCACTCCCTCAACCCTGCAGCAGTGCCTGTACCTGCTCTCAATAGTAGTCTATGTCCGCCCTCTCTGTGCAGCAAGTAGCTTCTTCCTTCTGAGAGCCAAGCCTTGTTCTGAGGCTACTCTAGAGATCACATGACCTTCCTCCAGGAGGCAAGCCTCACTCTGAAACCTTACCCACTGATATCTGACCGGAAAGTTTTTCTCAGAGTAAACCTTTCAGGGAGAAAATGCCTCTCTCGCAGACATCAGGGAGCCGCTACCTAATAGAGGGAGACTCCCTGAACATCAGGGAGACTTGAGATCCCTGCTATAATTAGGAAAAATTACTGAAAATTTAGAACAAAAAAATAAGTTTTTTTTTTACATTATGTTAGGAAACATTTATTATTACCCAGTTTTTTTGGTAAAATATAAAAGTCGGGGTCACGTCGGGTAAATAGACACCAAACATGTCATGCTTTAAAATTGCGCGCACTCGCGAAATTGCAGAAAACTACCATGTCCAAAATTGGCCATAGGCGACGCTTTAAAAGCTTTTACCGCTCATCATTTTAGTGTTATGAGTGATTGATGGCCCTACAATTATTGTTCTCACAGCGACATGTGCATCGATATGTAACATGTGCGGCGTAATGGGCGCAATAGTCGTTGTTTGCATACGTGTATGTATGGGTGGGGGCTTTAAAAAAAAATGTTGTTTTTTAAAATTCTTTTTTATGTGTAACTTGAAATTTTTTGGAGGGGAAACTTTAATTTTTTATTCCTTTTTTCCACTAAACTTTATTGCTATCACATAGGGTGCTAAGAAACCCCCCTATGTGATAGCAAAATATGTGACAGGTCCTCTTTATGTAGACATCAGTGGTCTCCAAGACCCCTAATGTCACCTAGGACCCCTCAAAAGAAGCACAGATCTGCTCCATCGGCTTCTTTCCAGCTTCTGAAGCTGGAGAGTGACACAAGAATGCGGAAGTGATGTAATATACCTCAGTTCCGCAATCTGACAGTGGAGAGCGGACCGGAGGGAGCTCATGTACCGAGCTCCCTCTGATCCCCTGTGACACAGGGGACATGCTGATCCCGGGCTCGCAGTAAAAGAGCTTAAAAGAAGCAATCACTGACCTATCTAGTTGTGTGTACTGTGAAGTAATTAATTGTCAAAGATCAACGTTTAGTGTCACCGTAAGAATATGAATACGGACCCATTTTCCATACCTTACCCTTCCTATCCCCATCTCCTCCTTAGACCCGCCACCTTCCTCTCCTTTCCCATGATCTCTCTCCTCTCCCCCTCCTATGGCTGTGCCTACTACTGCACCTGTTATGAATGCCTGGGCGGCCTACTCCTGAAGTGTTTTCGGCCACAAAGCTGTAAGGCACACTGTACAGTTGTCTCGTACTTGTTTCTTGGCTCCTGCGTGAGCGTGTCTTTTTTTTTTTCTTGTTAATTTCTTGTAACGTTTGACAAATTGAAATAAAGATTGCATTTAAAAAAATATATATATATTGTGGCAGTGTGTGGCAATGCCACTATGTAGATTGGGAAAAGGGTCACCCAGGACTCTCAGCCAGAGGGGAAAGTACTGTTACTAGGAAAGAGCTGGTTTTACAACTCATTCCGGGTTTTCCGGATTATAGTTGGGATCCTGGAGCCGGGAGATTTCTAAGCGAACTGGGAGGGAAGAAATCTCCATTCCTGGGCCTGGGCTTTAGTGGTGACCAGCACCAATGTTTCCCTTCTCTTTGCTGCTCTTCCTTTTAAATCCTCATGTCTTCTCATGCTGGACAGAACTTCCCTTTTCAGCTCAGGGCCTCTTCCTGTAGTGCTGGCTCAGGTTACAAGCCTATACAAACGGATACACAGACACCGTGTATCCATTCCTGAGACAAGGCAGTCTGCTGCAAAACAGAAGTTCTGCCCAGCATGAGAAGACATGAGGATTTAAAAGGAAGAGCAGCAAAGAGAAGGGAAACAACCATGGATTACAGTAAGGTGCACATTACAGTATTGGTTTATGTTAAAAAATCTGAGGGTTTCATGTCACTTTAATGCGCTACCATTGGGAGCTAAATCTCACAATATATATATGAATATAGTGTAATGTCCGTAGTCTGGGCACAGGTTCACTTTAAGGCATTTCCGAGCAAAAATCAGCCACGAACCATAACATGGATGGCGAGACTATAAAGAGATTGAGAGTGTGAGACTTTAATTGGGCTTTGAATAAAAATGGATTGGGAAGGATATTGCGGGCTACATCAAAAAATGACTTTGGCATTCCCAGCCTCTGGATACAGACTAACAGTTTGCAAACACGGCATCAGAATGATCCCATTTCACAGTTCCAGCATCAGCGGCTTACCCAAGTTTTTTGCCTCTTAGATTTCAATGATAAAACATAATCAGAGAGTCAACTTCACTATAACAACACAGCGCCTGCAAAACAACACAATCGCTGTAATTACAGCACAACGTCGGTGCAGGAGTCGGGGCTCGGGAGGCTTTTCAATGGCGCAGTCAGTTAGCATCACCTTCCCAACGGCCTATTTTCATCCGATTTGCCGCACAGCGCTCTCCTGCAGGGGTACATTGTGAGCCGTTCGAGCTGAGCGGGTTCAGGGTAGATTTAATTAAAGGCAGTGGGTATTGTAATTAACAAAGTCGCGAGAAAGAAAAGAAAGTACAGTCGGGAACAGAATGCAGGAGTCCCGCCGAGACGTATGAATAGGGAGCTCGGAAACTTCACATCACAGAAACAAAACAAAAAATTCTTCCTTTCTGATCAATACTACGGCGCGATTTAAAGGTGACTGTGGGATTGCCGGCGCACATCGCTATGCTGTACTGTAAAAGCTCGTTCAGCATTCAACCCCCGACACAGCCCGTCTCCCACAACTACACGCTGTGGCCATCGCTGCCGGGGTTCTGGGTTCAGGTGCCGCATGGAGACCTTGGGAAATCGACATACCTCTGCTCATGGTGAAAGGTTTTTAAAAATAGAGTTAGAAGTGAAAAGTTACAAAGCAAAAGTAAAGATTAGAAAGCAGATGGATTAATGCGCGTGAAGGTCTTCGGGTGAAGCCGGGGGCTGGTCTCTGGGCCCAAACCGGAGGATTCAATCCAGTCCTGGACAGATGCCATGTAGGACCTCCAAATATAAACATTTTACATACACTATATTGCCTGTGGCTGCCATTCAAGTGAATGGCGCTGTAGCCACGCCCTACGGCCGCAATGAGATCCGCCGCGCGCGATCGCAAGGCACATTGTGCCTGCGGTCCGATCCTGTGCGGTGCGATCAAAATGCTGCCAGCACTATTTTGATCGTAGCGACTTTAATGGGACATTAGCGACTTTAATGGGACCTCCGGTTTGGAAATCGGCGAATTTCTGAGTTTTGCGAACTTTTAAAGAGTTCCATTGAACTGCTCAAACTTTTCAGAAGTCCGCTCATCTCTGCAGCCGGTGCGCCAGGTGCGATCGAGCCTCAGGGGAATCGCACCAGAACCGCTCATTAGTCAGCCCGCCAATCAAAGGGGAGAGATGAAAGTTTCCCCGAGACGTGCGCGATGAGAAGTTGCCGCTCACCTGAGGGAGGGACGAGCTTTATTTTGATGAATTTCAGAAAACAGAAACGTGCGCTCTGGTATTTTGCCAGCGTGCTGTGTAGGTGAATATTAACACAGCATGAAATTAGGTATCGCTGAACTGGGTTACAACTCGCGATCTCGAGAAATAGGAATAAAATGAGCGGGGAAGGAGGGGGAG
>NW_017306798.1:435471-438315 GCF_000935625.1 Nanorana parkeri | reverse complement strand
GGGGGTAAAGACTAATCAGAAGAATTTACAGGAAAACACTCAAATATTCAATGCGCTCGACCTCCCGATGGCAGATAGACCTGAACGGAAAATCAAGATTATTTAATAAGCAAAGTGCACCAACCCCACCAGCAGCCAATCAGAAATCTTCAGTCCCCAGGCCGGCTGGTGTCTCTTTCTGGGTTTATTTAAGGCAAGATATGATCACAGGTTACAGAGTGTGTAATGTCATGTAACAGGTTCAGCTAAAAAGAGACTATTGCAATGTTTATTCATCTCAAGACATGAAAGCTTAAACCTGAATTCGAGACAGGCAGCTAATTATACAAAATATATATATTATGGACGATAGTAGGGATGCACCGATACCGATACTATCGGTATCGGTGTCGATACAGAGTATTTAGGCTTGCCCAAATGCACCGATGCCTAGCAGGATACCCGGACTTCTGGTATCAGGAAGTTGGCCAGTGAGTCATTACACGCTGCCCGGCTTTCCTGATATATAACGAGGGAGAATGGAGCTTCCTGGTTGGTCGGGAAACTGGCCAAACAGGAAGCCGGACGGCGAGTCATTACCCGCCACATGGCTTCCTGATTGGCCAAAAAGCTGGCTTCATGCTGTCATGGACGGAGCGCTGCCTGTCAATTCCAGGCAGTGCTGCATCCGGCTTTTGACAGGTAGTTAGGTTACACAGCAGCGGGCTTCCCCACTGCTTGTGTAACCTAACTTGGTCAGGCAAGAGCTGTCACAGCCTCTACTCTGTGTTAGAGGCGTGAGCTCTGTAGATGGCTTGCACCAATGGCAAAGCGCCTTTGGTCCAAGCTGTCCAATCAAAAAAAAAGAAAACCAATGAGGCCATCAATCTCGATGCCTCACCAGTGACTCACCACTGACATGCAAGTGAGGGACAGGGAGGCTCCTCCTTGTCTCCTCCCTTCCTCCTCCCTCACAGCTTGGTTATCGTGCTGGGGGAGGGGCTTCGGCAAGATGTGGTGGAGCCTTGGCTGGATGGGGCGGAGCTTCGGTGGGCTTGGGGGATGCCTTACCCAGCCCAGAAGGCACGGCACATAACTGTAAAGGAGCTGCAGTGAGTGCCAGCCAAGCTCCACAGATTACACTGGGAGAGAGGCCGCCGCCCCTGAAGCTCCTCCTAGTTTGATTTGCTCGATGTGACCGCATCTTCTGCCTCTGTGGCAGCCCTGCCCTGCTGACAAATGTGCATTTCCAGCATATATGTAAAGTAACGGCAGCGAGTAGAACTATAAAAAAAAACTTTACCTTGTTATGGCAGATCCACTTTACATTCTCTGACAGCATCCAGGCTGACATTGCAGCTCACCTTGGCATCCTAATTGGGAATCGCGGCTGCTCAAAGCCTACGGAGAGAAAAGCGCCGTCTTACCCCAATTAAACAGGTCCTGACAAGCACTTCCAGGAGGTGCGCGCTTTGTACCAAAGCAACGTCTCCCCGGCAGGGATGCGTGTCAGAGCAATGCAGCACGAGGAGGGGAAACGGCTTAGGATAAGGCGCAATTAGGACTGTTTGTAAACCCCATTGTAAGTGGAAACTCTCGTTTTCAAACATGCTCATTACGCAAAGTGCGGCCATCATTTAAAAGAGAATACAGGTTACGAAATTGACACACACACACACACACACACACACACTATATGTAATATATACTGTATATACAATCTTTCCACCTGCCACACTGTACGACAATTATACTTGAAGGGTGTGATCCTATTTTCCGATACTACTGTATCTGTCTATGTATTACATAGACTGACTCATGCCTGAATTCTGTATCCAGATACAAACGGGCTGCACTTCTGCTGTTTTTTTTCCCTTCTTGATATTCAACAAGCTTTATTACAAGTAATGCAAGCTCACAAAGCCATCGCTAATTGCCAGACCCTCTTTTACTTCCTCCTTCCAATCGTTTCTCCCCAACAGGGGAGCAATAATATCTTCATGTATGTTTCCTGTATTCTGTCTGTCACTATTCATGTCCCCTTTCCATCCGTGTTAGCATTACATGGAACACACAAATCCAAGTAGACACAAGCCAGCTTTGGCTTCTTTAAAAAATAAATAAAGTGAACCTGTCAGTAACTTTATTAGAATTTGCTAATGGATATATATATATGTATTATCATTGTTGTTAATAATATCAAATAAATATATATATATTTATACTTCCCTAGAATTCAGCTTTCGGATGCATTGCATCTAAACTGGCTTCATACAATAACCACAAATCAATTTATCAATTTAAAAAACACTGAATGCTTAGGGGTGTATTTATCAACAATTTGCAGTGTGAACCATGAACGTTTATGGTGTGCCAGTGGACCCCAAAATGTATCATTAATAATACATTTTCTCATCCATTTGAATGTACTGCAGGTCAAATACCTCATTATGGGCACTAGATGGAGCTGAGGGGCAAAGGGAAGTATTTATTTCCTATGATCCTCGGCTCCCTCTAGTGGCCATAACCTGGTATTACATTATGCCATTTGAAATTACATTCGGCGTATGAAGAAAATATATTAAAAACATTTGTTTTGTGCATCCATTCGCACAGAACAAATGGTCATGGAGATTTGCTGGGCAAATAAATATATATATATATATATATACACAGGTGAAACTCGAATAATTAGAATATCGTGCAAAGGTAATTGCAGTAATTGCTGCAAAAGGGGCCCAAACCAAGTACTGAGTACATATGCATGCTTGTACTTTTCAGAGGTCCGATATTGTTCTATGTACAATCCTTGTTTTATTGATTGCATGTAATAATCTACTTTTTTGAGGTTGTGGATTTGGGGTT
>NW_017306798.1:403750-435369 GCF_000935625.1 Nanorana parkeri | reverse complement strand
TTACTATAATGATTATTAATTTGTAGTGTTGCACTGTTTGTAGGGTACACAGGGCTCTACCAGTCATGAACATGTGCAAGTGGACCTGTCAGTAAATCTACAGCAACAACATAATGCTGATTCTGACCCCCTCCTCCCCCCAGTTTCCAGGCGACCCGAATCAGCATTATTCTATTCTTCTGTCCTTGCAGTTATTGTCCAGTGTTATCCTCCAGCACTGCCAGCAACGGGCCCCAAAACGTGTCGGCTCCGTGTTTGAATCCGTGTACCCATTGCACTCCTTACCGCTTAATCCGTAATGATAGGTTGGGTGCATTAGTAGTCGACGGATGGCCACCGTCTGAATAAAGTATAGGAAATTATGGACACCGGCACTCCAAAGTAGAATAACGTCTTTTATTGACGTTCCATGCAACGGTACACTTATTGCAACGTTTCGGGGTCACACAGGATCCCCTTCATCAGGCAGAACAAGTGTTTGAGCCCCAAAACGTGTCGGCTCTTTCCACTGACTTGTTTTACTGGACTCACTCCAGATTTGTGGCACTCTCATCCCTTACATGGTCCTTAGGGGGGTACCCCGGGTGACACAGATCTGCCTCCAGATTTGCAGACATGATTGCTTCTATTTCTGGGTTCGGCGCTCCACCATCGCGTCCCGTATCAAATTATGTAGCGAGTCAATAAAATGTGAATTTCCCGATTCATCTGGTTTACTTTTCTCTGTAAGGAGAGATTTTTGTTTGATTCTCCGCAAGCGAGGGCTCCTCTTCTTCAAAAGATTGATCCTAGACAGCAAGAGCCCTACAGGTTCGGGAGCAGCTCCCTTGGGTACGCGCCGCTCGCTGCATTTGGAATGAAAGTGGCGCCTCGCAACAGTAAAAAACAGAGCGGCGGCCGGATTACGAGACTCATCCCAACGTTTGGCTTTTTAAAGGGCCCCAGCCTTTAATTATGGATAGGCAGACAGATATGGCCGCCGCGGGACCGGTTTATTAATTTGATTTGTGCGTCTCTTACCCCGGGTAGTCGTTTCCGCGTCTCCGAGGACCACCGCGCTATTTATGTTGTTATATTATATTAGCCGATTTATAATTTTCACCTTTCAGAGAAGATTATCCTCTTATATTGGAAAGCTCGGGGCGACATTTTGGATGGACTGACAATTTACTGTTCTTGTGGAAGAAGGAAATCTGTACCTGTTGCGCCGTGTTACATAATACTAAAGATTTACCCACTGACTCTCTGCGTGGTCTGAGCTGGTCTGACAATCTCATGTTTCAGGCACTGGGGGAGGCGATAAGAAAGATGCAGGCAATGGAGGCAGGCCCTATTAATCATTTGTAGATCAGCATGTGTCGGTAGAGCTGCAGGGAGGCCAAAGAGTGGGTGGAGCTGTGGTGAATTCAAAGAGTGGGTGGAGCTGCGGTGAGCTTAAAGATTGGGTGGAGCTGCGGTGAGCTCAAAGAGTGGGTGGAGCTGTGATGAGCATAGGAGTGGGTGGAGCTGCAGTGAATTCAAAGAGTGGGTGGCCCTGAGGTGAGCTCAAAGAGTGGGTAGATCCGAGAATGAGCTCAAAGAGTGGGTGGAGCTGAAGGGAGGTCAAAGAGTGGGTGGAGCTGTGGTGAATTCAAAGAGTGGGTGGAGCTGCGGTGAGCTTAAAGATTGGGTGGAGCTGCGGTGAGCTCAAAGAGTGGGTGGAGCTGTGATGAGCATAGGAGTGGGTGGAGCTGCAGTGAATTCAAAGAGTGGGTGGCCCTGAGGTGAGCTCAAAGAGTGGGTAGATCCGAGAATGAGCTCAAAGAGTGGGTGGAGCTGAAGGGAGGTCAAAGAGTGGGTGGAGCTGTGGTGAATTCAAAGAGTGGGTGGCCCTGCAGGGAGGTCAAAGAGTAGGTGGCTCTGCAGTGAATTCAAAGAGTGGGTGGAGCTGAGGTGAGCTAAAAGAGTGGGTGGAGCTGAGGTGAGCTCAAAGAGTGGGTGGAGCTGTGATGAGCATAGGAGTGGGTGGAGCTGTGGTGAATTCAAAGAGTGGGTGGCCCTGCAGGGAGGTTAAAGAGTAGGTGGCTCTGCAGTGAATTCAAAGAGTGGGTGGCCCTGCAGTGAGCTGAAAGAGTGGGTGGCCCTGTGGTGAGCTGAAAGAGTGGGTGGCGCTGCGGTGAGCTCAAAGAGTGGGTGGAGCTGCGGTGAGCTCAAAGAGTGGGTGGAGCTGCAGTGAGCTCAAAGAGTGGGTGGAGCTTTGGTGACCTCAAATAGTGGGTGGAGCTGCAGGGGGGTGAAAGAGTGGGTGGAGCTGCGGTGACCTCAAATAGTGGGTTGAGCTGCAGGAAGGTGAAAGAGTGGGTGGAGCTGCGGTGAGCTCATAGAGTAGGTGGAGCTTCGGTGAGCTCATAGAGTAGGTGGAGCTTGAACCAGGGAACACACCGACTGGGCTGATCAGAAATAAAGATACTAGAGAATTTCAGCAACAATGTAACAAGATACACCAGAGATGTCCTAATAAAAATGTTCACATCTGAAGCTGGTGTGCGCCTTTAACTTCCCTGATTTATCAGCTCACGCGACAGTTTTTGCACATAAATATGTTAAACACAAACAGTATCAAACACACCATCTCCGCCTGCTGCAGCGGTGCTAAGTAGTCGAGGTGTGGCTGGTAAAAGTGCTAATTGCCGCCGCGTGCGTTGCCATTCGTGTATTTGTGGAAATAATAGCCGGTTCTGTGCAAATTTCAGAGTAGGCTGAAACCCCCATGGAGGACTCGGCCATCGGACCCAGATCCAGCCTGAGGGGAGCCGACAATCATTTTTGCATCTCCCTCTTATTTCTCTTTCTTTTCTCGCTCTCTCTTCCTTGTTACCACTTTTACTATTTCCCCTCGTCCTGACTCCCATTCTGCCATCGTTTTGTTTTTTATCTTCCCTCCCTCTCATTCTCTATCCCCCTTCTCTCTCTCCCTCTCATTCCCTATCCCCCTTCTCTCTCTCCCTCTCATTCTCTACCCCCCTTCTCTCTCTCCCTCTCATTCTTTCTCCCTTCATTCTCTACCCCCCCCCCTCCTCCTCTTTCCTGTCATTCTCTCTCCCCCTTCTCTCTCTCCCTCTCTTTCCCTACCCCCTCCTCTCTCTCTCTCTCTCTCTCTCTCTCTCCATTCATTCTCTATCTCCCTCCTCTCCCTCTCATTCTCTATTCCCCACTGCTCTATCACTCGCACAGACGCTCTATCACTCGCCTAGACGCTCTTCCACCCGCCTCCCAGTGCATCATGAACGTTCCATATTAGAGGAACAGTCATTTGAAGGGAAAAAACAAAACACTTCTACGTGCCCGTCCCCATCTACATCTTAATGGCCGGCGTTACTCGGAAGGAACAGCAAGAAACAGATATATCCGAGCAGGTTGCAGCCTTGTGGCAATAACTCTGATAATTATAATAAAGTCTTCTGATCGGAATGGCTGTGGTCACGGAGGCATAAAATTCACACCGGTCCTTGAGGGGATAAATAACAAAAAAAGCCATTTCCTGTAATATATAGTACATTATAAGATGCAGCGGGAGCACAGTGTGTGTGAAAGGGCGGCTCGGTTACTTAGACGCTCAGAGGAGACGGGCCTGGCCTTTGAACACACCGATAGCTATTATGTAGCAGGATGCGAGTGTTAAATCTTCATTAGGTTCGGTCTAGTCAGCTATCTGCGGCCTGCAGGTAGGAGGGAAGTGGCGGCATCTCCTGGAGCCCACATTACACAGATATGACAAAGGCGGCAGCCATGCTTGTAGATGTACTATATCCGCCTTTTACCTCTTTCCATCCACTGGACGTATTGCTTCAGAAAGATATAAAAGACACAAATTAACGCACCTCTCTATTCTTCAATACACCATAAAAAAAAATTAAACACAAGCAGCGTAAGTACCTGAATATGGCCTAGTATCAGCCTCTTGCAGTCCTTGTACAGCAGGGCTGGAGTGTGAGAGGAAGAAACAGCACACTGGGCCAATCAGTTCATGTGCTGACAAGAAGCATGCTGATCGGGGGAGAAATTAGAGTGACAGAGAGGTGAGCTCATCACTGCGCTGCTTCTTCTTTTACTGCCCAGTCAGAGTGGTGGTGGGTCCAGGATGACCTGGGCTCAGAGGAAGTGAGTTGGATGCTGAGATGCAAGTTGGATGCTGAGTTTAAGGACTGTATTATGCGGCAAAAGGAATCACTTTTACAAATAAGTTTTTCCAATTTCATTGAAAATTCTTCTATTTTTGGAAAGCAGCAAAACATATTACATTCCCCCTTAAAGCCTAGGACCTGCCCTTTAATGATATGTCTTTGTTGATAAACAAAGCCATGTGACCGCGATCTGCATCATGTGGCTTCTTTGATAAACAAAGCCATGTGACTGTGATCTGGATCATGTGGCTTCGTTGATAAACAAAGCCATGTAACCGTGATCTGGATCATGTGGCCTCGTTGATAAACAAAGCCATGTGACCGTGATCTGGATCATGTGGCCTCGTTGATAAACAAAGCCATGTGACCGTGATCTGGATCATGTGGCTTCGTTGATAAACAAAGCCATGTGACTGTGATCTGGATCATGTGGCCTCGTTGATAAAGCCATGTGACTGCGATCTGCATCATGTGGCTTCTTTGATAAACAAAACCATGTGACTGCGATCTGGATCATGTGGCTTCTTTGATAAACAAAACCATGTGACTGCGATCTGGATCATGTGGCTTCGTTGATAAACAAAGCCATGTGACTGCGATCTGGATCATGTGGCTTCATTGATAAACAAAGCCATGCAATCACATATAGTCATGGCCATTTGTAATCGTCATGGCTGCTCTGCTGTACAATATTTGCAGTGTTCCTGCAGTCCCCTTTCCAGCCAGAGTGTCCCAGCTTGCTAAGAGCCAGGTGGGGAGATGTGTAAGGGCCCTAACCCTAAGGGCCATCTCCCCACTCAGCTCTTAGCAACCTGGGACATTCTGGCAGGCGTCCCACCCATCTACTGGTAACCAGTGACATCACTGGTTGCCAGGAGCTGGGCGGCCCACTAAGAAAGGTGGGAAGATGTAGAGCCTGCAGAGGGCGGCATCACTTCATCATCACCACCACACCCCACCGGCTGCCGGGGCTAGGGACACCACTGCTGGTAAGCTGCACCATATTACACTGCAGTCTTTGGGGTTAGATACACTGTAACATTGACTTCATCATTGATTCAAATGCATTTAGTCAAAATGGCAACATTCCATGAAACATCAACACTTTCACCGAAACCTTCAGTGAAGCAAAAACTCAATTTTGCTCGTCACTAATGAAGAATTCGGAGTTCACTCTTAAAGTCAGCCAGGTAATTAGTATTTTCAGCATTGGCAGGCCATGTAGTTTCCTCAGTGAAGGGCTCCTTTAATCTAGTTGGATACCGCGCCTTTCATGGTGTTGCCGGATAATGAGATGGGTATCCTCAGGTATTGTTTCACTAATGACGGCTCCCCAAATAGTTTCTTTTGAAGTGCCGAGGGCAAACCTGTGCTCTGTAACGCGAGCCTTTGAAGCGTTGAGGGCAGTGTAAACAGCTGATGGCTATTGTCTGCTGCCGCCATAATACCCAGGTGTCCTTCTATTTATGGCTCTTTGAGTTTGGAAATAGCCCCGGTGGCGGTAACAATCTGCTGCAGTCATTAGGAACTGGGAAAAAAAACTTCTGTTTAACGTTTTATGGGGGAACATTTGTGATTTGTAGGCTTTAGCGATGCCTGGCGGCCGAACCTGGTCAGGGGAAGAATCGATTGGCTGGAATTCATTTTCCAGGTCCATTGCTAGTGGTCACCCCTGTGACTGGCCAACATGAGTCTTTCCATAGAGGTGTCCTTTGCCTACATTCTTCATGCTATAATGTGTCCGTCTTACCCATCTCAGATAGTTGGGAGGTATGTATCCTGTTCCAAACCTCACCCTAGGATCGGGGGTGGGGGAGGGGGGCGCAGACTGGTAACTTCTGGGGGCTCTGGGGGAGAATGATGCTGTCTTTGGATCCTAGGATGGCAGGCTAGTATCCTCTGGAGTAATAGGTGGGTACTGGAGAGGTTTCCTTTTCCTCCTTGGTTGATTCTGGCCTGGTTAAGCCAGGCTTGTCCCCCAGTTGTAATACCTTCTGATGGGAATGGGGCTGCCCTTGTTTGGCTGGAGGGCTGGAAGCACAGTGCTGTGCCCCCTGAGGTTGGCATCCCAGGGGTGCCAGAAAATCACTATGGGTTTGGGACCCCACTGTGATTCACCATTACTAGGTCACGGCACCTCAAGCTTTTCTGCACTATGCTTCCTGGGCAGGTCTTTTGGCCAGCCCGGAGCAATTTTTAATCTAGGCTGGAAGGTCTGCCATGTCTTAGCACTTTTATTTTGAGCACTTATTTTATGCACGAGCACTTTGACCCCACAGAAAACGGAGGGTGTGGGTACCTTCTAGGTCTACCCTGATGTTATGGGGGAGGTTCTGTGGCCTCTTCAGGTTTTCTTTACCACCCCCCCCTTTTAGAACCCCCATCTAGTACTTGGTGGACCTGCTTTGGCAGGTCACTAAGGATTGGGGTCAACCTGGCTTCAGCTAGGTGGACTTGGGTTGCCTTGCCGCCATCTAGTACTTGGTGGACCTAGTACTAGATTGCCCCCATCTAGTATCTGGTGGACCTGCTTTGGCAGGTCCCTAAGGATTGGGGTCAACCTGGCTTCAGCTAGGTGGACTTGGGTTGCCTTGCCACCATCTAGTACTTGGTGGACCTAGTACTAGATTGCCCGCATCTAGTACCTGGTGGACCTGCTTTGGCAGGTCCCTAAGGATTGGGGTCCACCTGGCTACAGCTAGGTGGACTTGGGTTGCCCTGCCCCTGTCAGAAGCACCCTGGGGGGTTCAGGGATTTAAATGCTCTTGCTCTTTGAAGGAGGACCAGAAGCACCCTTGTGTTTCACTTATCACACATGGACATTTCCTCACCCTTCGGATGTCCATCTATGGCCACCTGAAGACTTTATAATACTAAATGAATATTAACGGCCGTGTCTCCATGCTTTTATCTTCCGAGCATCGACTCGTGTTTACTACTTGTTTTGTAACAGCATTAGTTAATAAATTATGCTTTCCAAAAAACATCCATCTAACCTCAGTCTTGGTTGTCAATAGCTGACCCGACCTACTCCATCACACTGGACAAAACATTCCAGCGGGCCCTTCTCAAAACCACCCCCCACTGCCGCAGTTAGCGTTTTCCGGAAGCTGCTCCCCAGAATCACAGGTGATTATCTCTACACCTAATGGAGCCATTACAACAACGACCTTGTTCGCTTCACCTTTAGCGGCACCAACAAGCGCAGCTAATCTTCTTCATTTCTCGATAATGAATGATGCAACGGGGACACACATGCTGAGCCATTGATCTGAGGCCTATTAGCTCAGAATTATGGTTTTTGCAGACCGCCGGTTGCAGTAGAGACGGATTGGGTCAGGAATATTACGCGTTAGGTCTGTACGGCATCCCCGGGCGCTCTCACCGAGTTCTGGTGAATTTTCTGCCTTTTCCGTTGCCCCCCGCCCCCCTTTCCAGCTGTCTGTACAGGCTTTACAGGCCACGGGTCACTGCTGAGCCTGTTCATATTTCACATTGCGCAGTTCAGGACAGGCTTTAATGAGCTATAAGTCTCTTCTGTCTCCCTTTGAATACATTAGGATTTTGTTAATAAATCAGAGGGAGTCGCAGCCATTGAACAAGCGATCCGTTTGGTACAGCGGCGCGGCCGAGGCTTGGAGCTTCTACGCCGCGGATTCTAATAGCCGGGTCATTACATGGGGAAGATATCATGTGGCTTCTTTGATAAACAAAACCATGTGACTGCGATCTGGATCATGTGGCTTCTTTGATAAACAAAACCATGTGACTGCGATCTGGATCATGTGGCTTCTTTGATAAACAAAACCATGTGACTGCGATCTGGATCATGTGGCTTCGTTGATAAACAAAGCCATGTGACTGCGATCTGGATCATGTGGCTTCATTGATAAACAAAGCCATGCAATCACATATAGTCATGGCCATTTGTAATCGTCATGGCTGCTCTGCTGTACAATATTTGCAGTGTTCCTGCAGTCCCCTTTCCAGCCAGAGTGTCCCAGCTTGCTAAGAGCCAGGTGGGGAGATGTGTAAGGGCCCTAACCCTAAGGGCCATCTCCCCACTCAGCTCTTAGCAACCTGGGACATTCTGGCAGGCGTCCCACCCATCTACTGGTAACCAGTGACATCACTGGTTGCCAGGAGCTGGGCGGCCCACTAAGAAAGGTGGGAAGATGTAGAGCCTGCAGAGGGCGGCATCACTTCATCATCACCACCACACCCCACCGGCTGCCGGGGCTAGGGACACCACTGCTGGTAAGCTGCACCATATTACACTGCAGTCTTTGGGGTTAGATACACTGTAACATTGACTTCATCATTGATTCAAATGCATTTAGTCAAAATGGCAACATTCCATGAAACATCAACACTTTCACCGAAACCTTCAGTGAAGCAAAAACTCAATTTTGCTCGTCACTAATGAAGAATTCGGAGTTCACTCTTAAAGTCAGCCAGGTAATTAGTATTTTCAGCATTGGCAGGCCATGTAGTTTCCTCAGTGAAGGGCTCCTTTAATCTAGTTGGATACCGCGCCTTTCATGGTGTTGCCGGATAATGAGATGGGTATCCTCAGGTATTGTTTCACTAATGACGGCTCCCCAAATAGTTTCTTTTGAAGTGCCGAGGGCAAACCTGTGCTCTGTAACGCGAGCCTTTGAAGCGTTGAGGGCAGTGTAAACAGCTGATGGCTATTGTCTGCTGCCGCCATAATACCCAGGTGTCCTTCTATTTATGGCTCTTTGAGTTTGGAAATAGCCCCGGTGGCGGTAACAATCTGCTGCAGTCATTAGGAACTGGGAAAAAAAACTTCTGTTTAACGTTTTATGGGGGAACATTTGTGATTTGTAGGCTTTAGCGATGCCTGGCGGCCGAACCTGGTCAGGGGAAGAATCGATTGGCTGGAATTCATTTTCCAGGTCCATTGCTAGTGGTCACCCCTGTGACTGGCCAACATGAGTCTTTCCATAGAGGTGTCCTTTGCCTACATTCTTCATGCTATAATGTGTCCGTCTTACCCATCTCAGATAGTTGGGAGGTATGTATCCTGTTCCAAACCTCACCCTAGGATCGGGGGTGGGGGAGGGGGGCGCAGACTGGTAACTTCTGGGGGCTCTGGGGGAGAATGATGCTGTCTTTGGATCCTAGGATGGCAGGCTAGTATCCTCTGGAGTAATAGGTGGGTACTGGAGAGGTTTCCTTTTCCTCCTTGGTTGATTCTGGCCTGGTTAAGCCAGGCTTGTCCCCCAGTTGTAATACCTTCTGATGGGAATGGGGCTGCCCTTGTTTGGCTGGAGGGCTGGAAGCACAGTGCTGTGCCCCCTGAGGTTGGCATCCCAGGGGTGCCAGAAAATCACTATGGGTTTGGGACCCCACTGTGATTCACCATTACTAGGTCACGGCACCTCAAGCTTTTCTGCACTATGCTTCCTGGGCAGGTCTTTTGGCCAGCCCGGAGCAATTTTTAATCTAGGCTGGAAGGTCTGCCATGTCTTAGCACTTTTATTTTGAGCACTTATTTTATGCACGAGCACTTTGACCCCACAGAAAACGGAGGGTGTGGGTACCTTCTAGGTCTACCCTGATGTTATGGGGGAGGTTCTGTGGCCTCTTCAGGTTTTCTTTACCACCCCCCCCTTTTAGAACCCCCATCTAGTACTTGGTGGACCTGCTTTGGCAGGTCACTAAGGATTGGGGTCAACCTGGCTTCAGCTAGGTGGACTTGGGTTGCCTTGCCGCCATCTAGTACTTGGTGGACCTAGTACTAGATTGCCCCCATCTAGTATCTGGTGGACCTGCTTTGGCAGGTCCCTAAGGATTGGGGTCAACCTGGCTTCAGCTAGGTGGACTTGGGTTGCCTTGCCACCATCTAGTACTTGGTGGACCTAGTACTAGATTGCCCGCATCTAGTACCTGGTGGACCTGCTTTGGCAGGTCCCTAAGGATTGGGGTCCACCTGGCTACAGCTAGGTGGACTTGGGTTGCCCTGCCCCTGTCAGAAGCACCCTGGGGGGTTCAGGGATTTAAATGCTCTTGCTCTTTGAAGGAGGACCAGAAGCACCCTTGTGTTTCACTTATCACACATGGACATTTCCTCACCCTTCGGATGTCCATCTATGGCCACCTGAAGACTTTATAATACTAAATGAATATTAACGGCCGTGTCTCCATGCTTTTATCTTCCGAGCATCGACTCGTGTTTACTACTTGTTTTGTAACAGCATTAGTTAATAAATTATGCTTTCCAAAAAACATCCATCTAACCTCAGTCTTGGTTGTCAATAGCTGACCCGACCTACTCCATCACACTGGACAAAACATTCCAGCGGGCCCTTCTCAAAACCACCCCCCACTGCCGCAGTTAGCGTTTTCCGGAAGCTGCTCCCCAGAATCACAGGTGATTATCTCTACACCTAATGGAGCCATTACAACAACGACCTTGTTCGCTTCACCTTTAGCGGCACCAACAAGCGCAGCTAATCTTCTTCATTTCTCGATAATGAATGATGCAACGGGGACACACATGCTGAGCCATTGATCTGAGGCCTATTAGCTCAGAATTATGGTTTTTGCAGACCGCCGGTTGCAGTAGAGACGGATTGGGTCAGGAATATTACGCGTTAGGTCTGTACGGCATCCCCGGGCGCTCTCACCGAGTTCTGGTGAATTTTCTGCCTTTTCCGTTGCCCCCCGCCCCCCTTTCCAGCTGTCTGTACAGGCTTTACAGGCCACGGGTCACTGCTGAGCCTGTTCATATTTCACATTGCGCAGTTCAGGACAGGCTTTAATGAGCTATAAGTCTCTTCTGTCTCCCTTTGAATACATTAGGATTTTGTTAATAAATCAGAGGGAGTCGCAGCCATTGAACAAGCGATCCGTTTGGTACAGCGGCGCGGCCGAGGCTTGGAGCTTCTACGCCGCGGATTCTAATAGCCGGGTCATTACATGGGGAAGATTAACCTCTTTACGGCGGCCGGGAAGAAGAGGCTGGGGATGAGGATGGCGTCCTCCACGGCAAGTCTCCCATCTCATAGCCCCGCTCACAACAAACAGAGACCTCCAGACGCATAGAGAACCCTTACATGAGTCCATAAATATTCACTGAGAAGAACACTAAATGATCTGTGGATACACATGATGGCACTGCTTCCTCCTACACCATCATTGGCAAAAAATGTCAATTTATATACAGTTGCTGCTGCACCACTGCTTCCTCCTCTGTCTTACAAGGCACACACTGTCACCTTATATATACAGCTTACTGATTCACCACTGCTTCCTCCTCTGTCTTACAAGGCACACACTGCCACCTTATATATACAGCTTACTGATTCACCACTGCTTCCTCCTCTGTCTTACAAGGCACACACTGTCACCTTATATATACAGCTTACTAATCCAGCACTGCTTCCTCCTCCACTACCTGACAATACACACATTCACCTTACATACAGTTTAATGATCCAGCACTGCTTCCTCCTCCACTATCTAACAAGACACACATTCCCCTTATATACAGTTACTGATCCAGCACTGCTTCCTCCTCCACACACTGCCACCTTAGATACCCACCCTTGTATATATCTCTTACTTTGTACAGCCCCACAGGAGACGATGACGATGTTACATAACCGAATATTGATACAAATATCTGGCCACTGAGTGTTGGGATTCGTCCAGCCCCGTCATCAGCCGCAGCACTAATTGATAACAAGTTTTAGATCTTCAGTGTAATTTATGGCTTGCTCATTAAAGCCGTACAAGGAGCAATGGTGATGTGAGAAGGGCAATAACCCGGGGGCCCCTAATCAGATTTCAGAGTGCGGTAGGCACTGGCTCAGACTATTTAACCCCTGCTGCATCGTTTTCCATCTTTTCAGCATCTACATTGCAGAGATACTTTATGTGTGTGCACAGCTGCCCCCAGGAACCACGCTGCTGGTTATAAAGCTTCAGCTGGCCGTACACAGGTGGACGTGTTCAAAAAATATTTTCGGAACATTCGTTCGATTCTCTAACGGTTGATGGCGACAATCGTTTTCGACTGCATGGGCGGGAAAATTCAAAGACTCAGGATGGAAAATTCTCCTCTTTTCTTATCTGATCAAATTCCAACTGGGAATGTGATTTCCATTTGGGAAAATTGCACATATCATAATGCGCGTGTTGTAGGAACAAACGTAACCTGTTCAATACGTCTGGGATTCTATTCAAGTAGCAGGGCCGGGTGGACATTTTAAGGGTTTTCCAACAAAATGAGTTGACTCAATGATGTCAAGATCCAATGTTCCTGGCCAATGAGCAATAAAACCGAATGGTAGACATGTGCGACTCGTTTCCGAATCGAAATCCGGACGCAATTTCGGAAATTCGGGGTTTCGGATGTATCCGAATTCCGAGTTACAGATATAACGAATGCAAACGAATACAAATTTCCGAATTTCGATTCGGAACGAAACGAGTCGCACATGTCTACCATTCAGTTGTATTGCTCATTGGCCAGGAACATTGGATCTTGACATCATTGAGTCAACTCATTTTGTTGGAAAACCCTTAAAATGTCCACCAGGCCCTGTACGAACTTTCGTTCGTTGGCCGAAATTTTTCGCAGCAAAGTGACAATTGAATTTTTTAATTTTTTTCTCAAATGTCACTTTGCTGCAACGAACGAAACAAAAACGAAAAACAAAACGACAATTCGTACAGACTACCGCTAACTAATTTCATCCGAATCCCGAAACGGATTGACTTTCGGAAACCGAATCCCGAAATAACGCAAAATCCGAATGAAAACGAAACAAAAAATGCATTTTTTCCCGGTGCACATGTCTACTGAATGGTAGTTGTAAAAAGAAAATGCTGGGTGGGGAACCCAGTCATGTGACCCATCAAAGCTCGCTTGCAATCACAGAGCTTGTACAGATCCCAACGGAGTATAACGGAGAGTATAACAGAGAGCAGATAGCAATATCTGCTCTTTATTATTAATGAACCCTATAGTCAGAAAGAACAACTAGGTCCAGACTGGCAGAGTAAGAGCCAGATCATCCACAAGTTAAACTAGGCAGGAGCCTAGGGCCCGAGGGATATTCAGGGGGCCAAACTAATACCTTCCCATTGCTGCAGTAAACCAGGGAGACAGCTCCGTTAGTCAAAGCTCTGCCCGTCACGATACACCTATAGGCCGTTGATGTCTAATGGGGGCCATAGAAAGAGAATGCAAATGGAGCAGCTAATCTGTGCCTATTGCAACCCTTATTGGTGTCAATTGAAGGGTTGGCGCCTGAGCACCTATTCTAGTGTCCTTATCCATCTCTGGCTGGAGTTCAAGTGAGGTCAAAAAAGTGAGGTCAAAAAAGATAAATGAAGGAACAGGAGGGGAACATGGACAGAGGGCCCAGCAGCTCAATGTTTCGAAATAATGGCCACCAAATCGAAAGGTGAAATAATACAAAAGATCCTTTAATTATTCATGATTTGATCAAACCAAAAAAGGCAACATGTTCGAGGGCAACACCCCCCCTTCCCCGTTCATGGGTAAGAATTGCATAGGCTATGAATGGATTTGGTATAAACTCTCCTTGAAGGCTGGAATTGTAATTGTATACTCAACAGCAGGCCCCAGCAGGAGGAAGCTCAAGCTGTCCTTACATGGACCAAATTGTCACCATTTCTGCTGAATTGACCAAAATTCACTCAATGGATGGACCTGCTGCCAATATGGCTTGACAAAAGCAGAATTTTCCATTAACTTTTTAACTTTTGGGGGAAATGAAGTGATTAAAGTGTATGTTCGGCTTCAGGGGAATAAACAAAAAAAAATCAAGGACACCTGAGGATACCAGCATGGGACAATAGCCAGAAGGATGACCAACCTACTGCGAGAACGTACCTCTGGGTGCCCTGCGTTCCTTAGCTGCCTCCCGCCAGCTGTCCATGGACGTTGGGTGTCAGCCACAGGTCAAGTCTCAGCGGCCGCATCTTGCGTCTCCTCTTCCCCTTCATCAAACTGCTCCTGCTCCTCCTTTCAGCTCTCTGGCTGCTGACACCTGCATATACACACCCAGGGGCGTAACAAGAAATCACAGGGCCCCATAGCAAAATTTTGTATGGGGCCCTGTGATTTCTAGTTATACCCCTTGCAGAGCCCACCTGAGGGTGACTCTGCAGAGCCCACCATAGACTCTCCAAGGTGGGCTCTGCAGGGTCACCCCCAGGTGGGCTGGTCGCACTCCTTACCTGTCCGCTTCCTCTTCCTCCATGCTCGCTGATGGGCCGCGCCTCCTCCGTCGCCGGGCCCGCCTCCTTCTGTCACCGGGCCCCGCCTCCTCCCCTGCTGTCATACCACGGGCCCCGCCTCATCCACCACTGCCAGGTCCGACCTCTTCCACTATTGGCTCTCATTGGCTCAGCAGCGGCTCTGGAGACGAACGCGCTGCTGCACAGATTACGGTCAGTGATCTGAACAGCAGCGCATTCTTCTTCAGAGCCGCCAGTGAAAGCCACCAGCAGAGGATGCCATAGCGACCCAGGCGGTCCGCTCGGCATCTGGCCAGGCCCCACTGTGCCCCGGGACCCATAGCGGCCGCCTGGCTCGCTATGGCGATTGTTACGCCACATTACACACCCCTTAAAGAGACAGCGACAGTCACTGCACAGCCTAATGAAGACCAGCAGACAGGAAGCTACGCCTCCAGAGATGATGTCACTTCAGTGCCAAAAGGTATAAATTTGAATCAAACCAAACAGTCAGTGCTTGGTAATTGCAGTATTTCATAGAGTAGTACCTAGCTCTCTTAGTCCTCCTGTTACTACTGTTATTCTGACCTTTGGCTTGTCTTTCTGACCCTGAGCCTTTGCCGCCCGCCTTGACCTGTGCTACGTTATTGGATTGAGATTTGGATTTCGCTTATGGTTAACTCCCCCACAGAATCTACCTATGCTGACTACCAGAGGTGCACCGAAATGGAAATTTTAAAAACGAAACCGAAATAAAAAGAAATTGTCCGGCCGAAACCGATACCGAAAATGTTTTTTATTAGAATTTTTAAATATTTTATTTATTTTTTATAAACTCTTTAATTTTTTAAATATTTATTTTAATTTATTAATTCATTTTTTATTAAATATTTTAATTTTTTACTTTACTTTTAGGGGCTTTTGGGGAAATATTGGGGGTCTATACAGACCTCCCTGATATTTCCCTTTTAAAATAGAAAAAGGAGATTGAAAGCACAGAGTCCTTTTCTCTATGAGTGTTCCTGTTCATTCATAACACGAGGACAGTTTGTGTTTACTATAACTACAATTATAAATGGACAGGAAGTGATGTAGATGTGATGTAGATCACTTCCCATATATTCATAATTGAGGATATAGTAACCATACGATATCCTCAATTATTTACAAACACTCAGAGATCACTGATCACTGACTGCTTGTACCCGTTGTCCTTCCTGCCAGCTGTCACAGGACGCTGAGCGAGCGGTGTAGGGAGGAGAGCCCCGCCTCCTGTGACAGCGCGGGCTGTTTCCGTCCACACACCGCTCTGCCGGACTGTGATAGGAGGCTGAGCGGTGTGTGAGGAGAGACGCCGGCCGCTCACAGCGCTCTCCTCCTGCAGCGCTCAGCAGGCTATCACACTTTCTCTCCTCCCCGCCGAGACACACAGAGCAGCGCCCAGCAGGGAGGAAAGAAACCTGGGATGCGCCGATGTATCGGCAGGAAAATGGCACTTTCGGCATTATGCCAAAAGTGCCATTTTCGGCCGATATGTTTCGGCGGCCGATATATCGGTGCATCCCTACTGACTACCACTATATAGGTGGCTGTACATAACAATTCAGTCTGCTTATTTAGAGGTGTCTTTTGTATTGGCGAGTCTCCCTGCATCTGGGTTCCTGACACCAACACCTCCTGACACCTAAAACCTTCTGCTCCGCATCTAACCTTGCCCCTGTTGGCCAACCACAATACGAGGGTGGTTCCTGATTGGTGGCTCTTTGTACATCACCATTGCTCTATGCACCGAAAACCTAAACCCTGAAGTATACAGCAGCCCGCGCTGTCTGTACACAATTAATGGCGGCTTATAATAAAATATGGATGTCACATGAAGAAAAAAAGAATGATAATGTCACTTACTGTATATGTGTCTACCTAAATCCCACTTTAAAGACTACAGGTGCAATTACACAGCATGCCGCGTTTGTGTTGCAGCACGGGACGCCACCAAGAAACATGCAAATGACTTCTCACAATGAGCGCTATTGTTGGATCCGGAGAGGAATGTTTCACTGCGTCGCACGCGAGAAGGCAAATCAGAAATACAGAAATGGGCTCCATTAAGTTAATGTTCTGTTGTATTTCAGCTGCACGAGCAATCTATATACATCGTTTCAATAAATACAAAAAGGAAATGGGTATCAGCACTTAGTTTGCTCTGGACGAATCTAAGCGCGGCTACTGAAAAAAAAAACATGGAAGCCGGGGAACGCGAAAACGCCGTTTGACCGAGCCGGCTTTGATGTGCGAATTACAGGTATTAAAGCTGAACTCTGAGCACATGTGAAAGACACAAATGAATGCAGGTCTGTAATCATTATTCCTGCGAGCAGTGTACGTGAATCTGACTTGGAATCGGAAACCTGTAGTCCCTGTGCAGCAGAGCTTAGACTGTGGGAAGGAAAAGCAGCGCAAGGAGGCAATCAGGTGCTAACAAGGAACATACTGAAAGGAAGAGAGGGGAGAGTGTCAGAGAGATGTGCTCATCAGTCTGCTGCTTCTCCTTTCACTGTCCAGTCAAAGGCTGGGGGAGGAGAAAAGACCTGTAAGTGTTACCTAACTGCAACAGAGAAAAATGAGGTCCCCTGTCCTGCCAGACAGGGCTGTGTTGTATGGCAGAGCTGCACAAATCTAAGGACTGGATTGCCAGAACTAGAAATATTTTAGCTGGTAAAACAGCTCCCATTTATGTATTCCATCTGTGTATTTAGTTCTATTATACTTTCATTTTCCCTTCCCCTTTCTTTTTTTCCCTTCATTTCCTTTCATTTTCCCTACCCTTTTCCTTTTTCCCTTTCTTTCCTTTTCTTTTCGCCTTTAATTTTTCCTTTCCTTTCCCTTTCTCCTCTCCTTTCCTAACTCTTTTCCTTTCCATTCCTTTCCTGTCTCTTTTCTTTTCCTTTCCTTGCTCTTTTCCTTTCCTTTCCTAGTCCTTTCTCTTTTCCTTTCCTAACTCTTTTCCTTTCCATTCCTTTCCTGTCTCTTTTCTTTTCCTTTCCTTGCTCTTTTCCTTTCCTTTCCTAGTCCTTTCTCTTTTCCTTTCCTAACTCTTTTCCTTTCCATTCCTTTCCTGTCTCTTTTCTTTTCCTTTCCTTGCTCTTTTCCTTTCCTTTCCTAGTCCTTTCTCTTTTCCTTTCCTAACTCTTTTCCTTTCCATTCCTTTCCTGTCTCTTTTCTTTTCCTTTCCTTGCTCTTTTCCTTTCCTTTCCTAGTCCTTTCTCTTTTCCTTTCCTAACTCTTTTCCTTTCCATTCCTTTCCTGTCTCTTTTCTTTTCCTTTCCTTGCTCTTTTCCTTTCCTTTCCTAGTCCTTTCTCTTTTCCTTTCCTAACTCTTTTCCTTTCCATTCCTTTCCTGTCTCTTTTCTTTTCCTTTCCTTGCTCTTTTCCTTTCCTTTCCTAGTCCTTTCTCTTTTCCTTTCCTAACTCTTTTCCTTTCCATTCCTTTCCTGTCTCTTTTCTTTTCCTTTCCTTGCTCTTTTCCTTTCCTTTCCTAGTCCTTTCTCTTTTCCTTTCCTAACTCTTTTCCTTTCCATTCCTTTCCTGTCTCTTTTCTTTTCCTTTCCTTGCTCTTTTCCTTTCCTTTCCTAGTCCTTTCTCTTTTCCTTTCCTAACTCTTTTCCTTTCCATTCCTTTCCTGTCTCTTTTCTTTTCCTTTCCTTGCTCTTTTCCTTTCCTTTCCTAGTCCTTTCTCTTTTCCTTTCCTAACTCTTTTCCTTTCCATTCCTTTCCTGTCTCTTTTCTTTTCCTTTCCTTGCTCTTTTCCTTTCCTTTCCTAGTCCTTTCTCTTTTCCTTTCCTAACTCTTTTCCTTTCCATTCCTTTCCTGTCTCTTTTCTTTTCCTTTCCTTGCTCTTTTCCTTTCCTTTCCTAGTCCTTTCTCTTTTCCTTTCCTAACTCTTTTCCTTTCCATTCCTTTCCTGTCTCTTTTCTTTTCCTTTCCTTGCTCTTTTCCTTTCCTTTCCTAGTCCTTTCTCTTTTCCTTTCCTAACTCTTTTCCTTTCCATTCCTTTCCTGTCTCTTTTCTTTTCCTTTCCTTGCTCTTTTCCTTTCCTTTCCTAGTCCTTTCTCTTTTCCTTTCCTAACTCTTTTCCTTTCCATTCCTTTCCTGTCTCTTTTCTTTTCCTTTCCTTGCTCTTTTCCTTTCCTTTCCTAGTCCTTTCTCTTTTCCTTTCCTAACTCTTTTCCTTTCCATTCCTTTCCTGTCTCTTTTCTTTTCCTTTCCTTGCTCTTTTCCTTTCCTTTCCTAGTCCTTTCTCTTTTCCTTTCCTAACTCTTTTCCTTTCCATTCCTTTCCTGTCTCTTTTCTTTTCCTTTCCTTGCTCTTTTCCTTTCCTTTCCTAGTCCTTTCTCTTTTCCTTTCCTAACTCTTTTCCTTTCCATTCCTTTCCTGTCTCTTTTCTTTTCCTTTCCTTGCTCTTTTCCTTTCCTTTCCTAGTCCTTTCTCTTTTCCTTTCCTAACTCTTTTCCTTTCCATTCCTTTCCTGTCTCTTTTCTTTTCCTTTCCTTGCTCTTTTCCTTTCCTTTCCTAGTCCTTTCTCTTTTCCTTTCCTAACTCTTTTCCTTTCCATTCCTTTCCTGTCTCTTTTCTTTTCCTTTCCTTGCTCTTTTCCTTTCCTTTCCTAGTCCTTTCTCTTTTCCTTTCCTAACTCTTTTCCTTTCCATTCCTTTCCTGTCTCTTTTCTTTTCCTTTCCTTGCTCTTTTCCTTTCCTTTCCTAGTCCTTTCTCTTTTCCTTTCCTAACTCTTTTCCTTTCCATTCCTTTCCTGTCTCTTTTCTTTTCCTTTCCTTGCTCTTTTCCTTTCCTTTCCTAGTCCTTTCTCTTTTCCTTTCCTAACTCTTTTCCTTTCCATTCCTTTCCTGTCTCTTTTCTTTTCCTTTCCTTGCTCTTTTCCTTTCCTTTCCTAGTCCTTTCTCTTTTCCTTTCCTAACTCTTTTCCTTTCCATTCCTTTCCTGTCTCTTTTCTTTTCCTTTCCTTGCTCTTTTCCTTTCCTTTCCTAGTCCTTTCTCTTTTCCTTTCCTAACTCTTTTCCTTTCCATTCCTTTCCTGTCTCTTTTCTTTTCCTTTCCTTGCTCTTTTCCTTTCCTTTCCTAGTCCTTTCTCTTTTCCTTTCCTAACTCTTTTCCTTTCCATTCCTTTCCTGTCTCTTTTCTTTTCCTTTCCTTGCTCTTTTCCTTTCCTTTCCTAGTCCTTTCTCTTTTCCTTTCCTAACTCTTTTCCTTTCCATTCCTTTCCTGTCTCTTTTCTTTTCCTTTCCTTGCTCTTTTCCTTTCCTTTCCTAGTCCTTTCTCTTTTCCTTTCCTAACTCTTTTCCTTTCCATTCCTTTCCTGTCTCTTTTCTTTTCCTTTCCTTGCTCTTTTCCTTTCCTTTCCTAGTCCTTTCTCTTTTCCTTTCCTAACTCTTTTCCTTTCCATTCCTTTCCTGTCTCTTTTCTTTTCCTTTCCTTGCTCTTTTCCTTTCCTTTCCTAGTCCTTTCTCTTTTCCTTTCCTAACTCTTTTCCTTTCCATTCCTTTCCTGTCTCTTTTCTTTTCCTTTCCTTGCTCTTTTCCTTTCCTTTCCTAGTCCTTTCTCTTTTCCTTTCCTAACTCTTTTCCTTTCCATTCCTTTCCTGTCTCTTTTCTTTTCCTTTCCTTGCTCTTTTCCTTTCCTTTCCTAGTCCTTTCTCTTTTCCTTTCCTAACTCTTTTCCTTTCCATTCCTTTCCTGTCTCTTTTCTTTTCCTTTCCTTGCTCTTTTCCTTTCCTTTCCTAGTCCTTTCTCTTTTCCTTTCCTAACTCTTTTCCTTTCCATTCCTTTCCTGTCTCTTTTCTTTTCCTTTCCTTGCTCTTTTCCTTTCCTTTCCTAGTCCTTTCTCTTTTCCTTTCCTAACTCTTTTCCTTTCCATTCCTTTCCTGTCTCTTTTCTTTTCCTTTCCTTGCTCTTTTCCTTTCCTTTCCTAGTCCTTTCTCTTTTCCTTTCCTAACTCTTTTCCTTTCCATTCCTTTCCTGTCTCTTTTCTTTTCCTTTCCTTGCTCTTTTCCTTTCCTTTCCTAGTCCTTTCTCTTTTCCTTTCCTAACTCTTTTCCTTTCCATTCCTTTCCTGTCTCTTTTCTTTTCCTTTCCTTGCTCTTTTCCTTTCCTTTCCTAGTCCTTTCTCTTTTCCTTTCCTAACTCTTTTCCTTTCCATTCCTTTCCTGTCTCTTTTCTTTTCCTTTCCTTGCTCTTTTCCTTTCCTTTCCTAGTCCTTTCTCTTTTCCTTTCCTAACTCTTTTCCTTTCCATTCCTTTCCTGTCTCTTTTCTTTTCCTTTCCTTGCTCTTTTCCTTTCCTTTCCTAGTCCTTTCTCTTTTCCTTTCCTAACTCTTTTCCTTTCCATTCCTTTCCTGTCTCTTTTCTTTTCCTTTCCTTGCTCTTTTCCTTTCCTTTCCTAGTCCTTTCTCTTTTCCTTTCCTAACTCTTTTCCTTTCCATTCCTTTCCTGTCTCTTTTCTTTTCCTTTCCTTGCTCTTTTCCTTTCCTTTCCTAGTCCTTTCTCTTTTCCTTTCCTAACTCTTTTCCTTTCCATTCCTTTCCTGTCTCTTTTCTTTTCCTTTCCTTGCTCTTTTCCTTTCCTTTCCTAGTCCTTTCTCTTTTCCTTTCCTGTCCTTTCCTTTCTCTTTTCCTTTCCTTTCCTTTCCTTTCCTGTCTCTTTTCTTTTCCTTTCCTTTCCTGTCTCTTTTCCTTTCCTTTCCTGTCTCTTTTCCTTTCCTTTCTCTTTTCCTTTCCTTTCTCTTTTCCTTTCCTTTCTCTTTTCCTTTCCTTTCTCTTTTCCTTTCCGCTTTCCATCATTCTGCTCCTTCATCTTATATTTCTCCACCCCATACTGACTCTTAGCCTGAACTATAATTCCTCGGTTGGCCCCGCATGTAGTGTGTATAATTTCCCCGGCATTACCATGCAGCCTATGTAGGCCCCAGCATGTGTCATATTGTATTGAATGACACAACTTAATATTCACATTCCTTTTGGGGCCGCTCCACAGGTGGTGAACTCTCTGTGTTCAAATGCATCTGTAAGCACGCCTGGCAGGAAGGAGAGCACACAGAGGCCTAGCAAGACACGAGCTGCATGCATTTGTCTGTTTAAATATCCATTGTAACATAATTACAGCTCTGTGCCAGTGGCGTTGGCAGAGGAGATGGAGAGAGAGCGGGATTGAGAGCAGACCTCATGACACCAGTTGGTGGGGAAGTCCCCAGGGCTCGGCGCTGGCAGCTCAACAGAGACATTCCCCCCCCCTGGAAGGCCAGCAGACATCTGTAGAGGTGGTCGGGAAGGCCCGCAGCCTGCAAGTCACCGATGTGCATATAATGAAGGGCCAGCAATAGCTTTATGTCCTGGAGCACTCTCCTAAATTATTCTGCTCTCTGACCAGCTGACATCCCGACCTTCAAATCCAGTCCCACTCTCTGCAATCCTGCTGCAATCCAGAAATCTAGAGAGAGGCAGAAAAAACAACCCACCCGGACTGAGTGACATGTTCAAATCTGAGATGAAGGATTGAAAGCTGGTTATGGTAATATACCTTTAAAGTGAACCTGTCAGCCCGCCGATTTAGGGTAATGTGACAGGTGACAGCACACCCCCACCCACTGCTGCAGCAAGGTAAATAGAGCACACCTCAATCCCTGGCAGGAGGATGTTCAGCATCATCTAGCTCTTTTCATTCCCAGGCTGTGTCTGGCTCACCCCTTTTATTTATTAGATTTCAGTTCTTTCAATCATAGAGGCTCACCATCACATGCGGGTGTTACCTAGGGTGATCTCCATGCAAATACAGCCTGCCCAGGTACACCTTCCCCATCAGAGATTTGAGGTTCGATAAATAGTGTTATTTCACAGGAATGGTTTGTTCTATGGTGAGTGAGTTGAGATCTACACAAGGATGAACCATTCTTCTTCAAAGCATTCCTTCCTGTTAAATCCTTTGGATAATGTCACTTATTATCACCAAGGACTTCATCACCAATAGAGCAAGGATAGACAGACCCTGGAATGCCTCTGATGACAATAGGCATCAATAGGAAACCTTCTAGAGGCTGAGAGTACGGGAAAAGAGTAATTGAAGCCATAGAGAAAAAAAATGAATTTGTAGTCCAAGGCTTGATTAATAAAAATAAAAATATGATAACAATCCCATTCTGTAGCAAAGTTACACCCAAGGATGGATTACATCAAAACATGATCCATTCTAATACACCCAATACATGAATCAGTAGTGATACATAAATATTATATGTCTAAAGTAAACCTGAGCCAGTCTAAAATACACTATATTGCCAAAAGTATTGGG
This sequence comes from Nanorana parkeri, assembly GCF_000935625.1. Taxonomy (NCBI): domain Eukaryota; kingdom Metazoa; phylum Chordata; class Amphibia; order Anura; family Dicroglossidae; genus Nanorana; species Nanorana parkeri. Next base: position 412,614 of record NW_017306798.1, on the reverse strand, counting down.
ACACCCCTCCAAATTATTGGATTCAGGTGTTCCAATCACCTCCATGGCCATAGGTGTATAAAATCAAGCACATCGGCATGCAGGCGCTTCTACAAACATTTGTGAAAGAATGGGTCGCTCTCAGGAGCTCAGTGACTACAAGCGTGGTACCGTGATAGGTTGTCACCTGTGCAATAAGTCCATCCGTGACATTTCCTGGCTACTAAATATTCTGCGGTCGCCTGTTACTGCGATTATAAGAAAGTGGAAGCAACTGGGAACAACAGCAACTCAGCCAGGAAGTGGTCGGCCACGTCACATGACAGAGCGGGGTCAGCGCATGATGAAGCCAACTGTCGCCAACTGTCTGCAGAGTCAATAGCTACAGACCTCCAAACTCCATGCGGCCGTCAGATTGGCACAACAACAGTGCGTAGAGAGCTTCATGGAATGGGTTTCCATGGCCGAGCAGCTGCATCCAAGCCGCACATCACCAAGTGCAATGCAAAGCGTGGGATGCCGTGGTGTAAAGCGCGCCGCCACTGGACTCTAGAGAAGTGGAGACGTGTTCTCTGGAGTGACCAATCACGCTTCTCTGTCTGGCAATCCGATGGACGTGTCTGGGTTTGGCGGTTGCCAGGAGAACGGTACTTGCCTGACTGCATTGTGCCAAGTGTAAAGTTTGGTGGAGGGGGGATTATGGTGGTGGTGGGGGGGGTTGTTTTATAGGGGTTGGGCTTGGCCCCTTAGTTCCAGTGAAGGGAACTCTTAAGGCATCAGCACAAGACATTTTGGACAATTTCACGCTCCCAACTTTGTTGGGAGCGTGAAATTTGGAACAGTTTGAGGACGGCGCCTTCCTGTTCCAACATGACTGTGCACCAGTGCGCAAAGCAAGGTCCATAAAGACATGGATGGGGGAGTTTGGGGTGGAGGAACATGACTGGCCGCACAGAGTCCTGACCTCAACCCTTATAGAACACCTTTGGGAGGAATTAGAGCGGAGACTGCGAGCCCCTCCTCCAACATCAGTACCTGACCTCACAAATGGTCCAACATTCCCATAGACACACCCCTAAACCTTGTGGACGCCTTCCCAGAAGAGTTGAAGCTGTTATAGCTGCAAAGGGCGGAGCCAACTCAATATGGAACCCTACGGACTAAGACTGGGATGCCATTAAAGTTCATGTGCATGTAAAGACAGGCATCCCAATACTTTTGGCAATATAGTGTATCTGTATGCTATCAACAGTGCTGAAGTGTAGGATCTTATGGTACCTGAAAGGACCTGTGTTAAAGCTTTGTCAATCGGCTTTTTTGCTTTCCCATATGCCTACCTCCCCTTCATCATTAATATACTAATGGGATCCATCGTTCAGCTCACATAGTGAGGACATCTTGTGGCCAAATTGAAGTACTGCAGGGGATAACTCCAGCATGCAGGTGAGTGTGTAAGCCAAGTCTGCCTTTTAACTTTTTAACCCATCTGGGGGTCCATTTTAATTACGATTTTACACAGTCATTTGGCTTTAGATACTACACCTGTCTGACTGTGTATAAATGTGTATAAATGTGTATAAACCTCAAGACGGATGGATGGTGGCCAAGTGTGTGGATCATGAGTATTGCACCCCTCAGACTATCATGGAAAGAAGGCACTTGCTGGAATTAGATGTCCGGAGATTATGCCAAAATGGGGATTTAACATTGATACTTATGGAGTGGTGCATCACTCCACAAGTATCGATTTTAAGGCCCCATTTTTGGCATAATCTCCGGACATCCAATTCTAGAAGGTTCCTTCTCCCCAATATAAATCTTCCAATTTAAAGTTCCAATGTAAAGACTGGCAGTTCACAATTACAAATCCGTGTAAAATAAACCAACTGTCTATCTTGCTATTTTCCTGGCGTTTCACTTTAACTTCTATAAAAGAGGAGCTGTTGCTCATAAGAAAGCGGGTTCTATGTATTACATTAACCGAGGGCCCTGATTGGCCGCTGCAAGAATCCATTCTTCTATTGCTCTCATTTCTAATTAATCAGACCCAGTGTCGCGGGTAAACCAATACATTGATTGTTTTCTTACACAACACAGGTTAATTACACCATTCAGCAAGCTCAACTTCGCTTTTCAGCAGAATGGAGTACAAAGTGTGGAGCGCAACCACAATACAACACGAATGATCCCTTTGTGTGTCTCCCAACCTTAGAAGTCCTCCCGGGATGACTGTCGTATTAAACTCTCCTGCCATTCATTACTGAAGACTGATTCAGGACCATGGACAGCGACAACACATGAATGTAACAAGCGATATAAAAGGAATGTAACAATATGTTGCAATTATTTGCCATGAATTGTTATTTAGAGAATTTAGTAAGTTTCCGTAGCTGCTATGCAGGTTATTGTGGACCCCCTGTGATACCTACAAGTATTGTGGGCCCCCTGAGACACATTCTAAGGAGCGGATACCAGGATCCATGGCAAGGAAGTATGGATTTTCTTTCATTAACATTTCAAGGTCAAGGCCTTCAGGTTTACAATGCTGGTAACAGCGGACCTTCAGGCAGATGACTAATAGGACAAATTATGAAGAAAGTAGGAAATTGTGTCATCTGTAACCAAGCTTGGGTGTCAGTAGTGGGGCTTTCAAGTGGCGATAGTTATAACTCAGGTAAAGGTCAGAGTAAACTGTTTCAGCACCACGGACAGTGACAACACATCACTTTCTTGGGATGTAACAAGTGATATAAAAGGAATGTAACAATAAGTTACAATTTGATGTCACAGTTAGCTTCTCAGAGAATTTGGTAAGGTTCCATATTTGCTGTAGAGCAGCGGTTCTCAACCTTTCTAGGGCCGGGACCCCTTGGTAACATTTGCCAAGTTGTGGTGACCCCCAATGGTAAAATTTAGGGGTGCACCAATACTAGTATCTGAGTGGGCTCTCAGGTGGCTAGTGGCACTCCCCTCCCCTCACTCCTGCCCAATTCCCTCTCTCAGATCCCCTCTGGCCGCCGCTGCTGCAGCACCATCTAGGAGAACTGACACTGCTGCACTAGGAGGAGGCTAAGGAGTCTCTTACCTAGCACAGCACAAGGCACATGGCGACCCCCTCAACTGCTGCTTGCGACCCACTTTTGGGTCGCGACCCACAGATTGAGAACCACTGCTGTAGAGGTTATTGTGGACCTGCTGTGGTACCTACAAGTATTGTGGGCCACCCAAGGCACGAAGTCTAAGGAGCAGATTCAAGGAACCATGGCAAGGAAGTATGGATTTTCTCTCTTTAACATTTCAAGGTCAAGGCCTTCAGGTTTACACTGCTGGTAACAGCGGACCTTCAGGCAGATGACTAATAAGACAAATTATGAAGGAAATAGGAAATTGAGTAATCTGTAACCAAGCTGGGGTGTCAGTAGGGGGCTTTCAAGTGATGAAAGTTACAAGTCCTAATAGATTGTCAGCTCTCACGAGCAGGGCCCTCCTACCTCCTGTACTGAAATTGTATTGTTAATTGTTTTGTCTCCCTCAATTTTGTAATGCGCTGCAGAAACTGTTGGCGCTATATAAATCCTGAATAATAATAATAGTAATCATCATCATCATCATAATAACTCAAACTGTTTCAGCACCATGGACAGCGACAACACATCACTTTCCAGGAATGTAATAAGTGATATAAAAGGAACACTACATTACAATTTGATGTCACAATTGGCTTTTCATGTTAAGGTTTCATATTTGCTGTAGAGGGTATTGTGGACCTTCTGTGGTACCTACGAGTATTGTGGGCCACCCAAGGCACGAAGTCTAAGGAGCTGATTCCAGAAACCATGGCAAGTAAGTATGGATTTTTCTGCATGACATTTCAATGTCAAGGCTCTCAGGTTTGCACTGCTCGTAACAGCGGACTAACAGGCAGATGACTAATAAGACAAATGATGAAGTTAATAGGAAAATGTGTAATCTGTAACCAAGCTGGGATACGGTAGGGGGCTTTCAAGCAGAGAAAGTTTAACTCACGCCAGGGTCAAGGCAAGTCATCAGAGTAAACTGATTCAGCACTATGGAGAGTGGCATCAAATGACTTCCCAGAAATCCCCCTCTGTTCCTCCAGTGCTCATTGGAGGAACATATAGTGGAGGGGGCAGACACAGCCAGATCTGACTCTAGAGAGGCAGAGTCAGCTGTCAATCAGGCAGCCGGGTCGATCCTGACAATATTGTTGGGATGTCATGTGTTTCTGCACCGTCAGCAGATAGTGGGAAGTAGCACCCTGCTTCTCGGCCTTTTGGCTAAGATCAATTGTAGTATCTGTTCTTATCAGTTTTCGGAGAGGAACAGCACCATCCTGTCGGGGAGGGGGGCGGTTGCTTAGTACTCTCTGGGGTGAAGGCGGGTGCTGGGGGTTTCCTTACCTGCGATGGGAATTCCTCGGAACTAATGCATTCACTGGGGATGGGTGCTGCTTTGGTCTGGCCAAAGGGTTCGGGGAGTGCAGAGGCCCGCGGTGCTGTGCCCCCTTGGGGTGGCGTCCCAGGGGTGCCGGCAAATCACCTGGGTGTGGCACCCCACTGTGATTCACCTGCACTAGGACACGGCACCTAATGCTTATTCTGCACCATGCCTCTTGGGCAGGCCTTCTGGCTAGTCCGGGGCAATTTTTATACCTTGGCCGGATGGTCTGCCAGGTTTGGGCACCTATTTATTTTAAGCACTTTTTTTTATGCACGTCTGAGCACTTTTGACTCCACAGATTGACGGAGGGTGCGGGTACCTTCGGGGCCCGTCCTGATGTTAGGGGGGAGGTTCTGTCGCCTTCACGGGCTTCTCTGCCTTCCCCCACCTGGGGGGTCTCTCTTCGGGAGAGCCCCTCACCTGTAACTTCTGGGTCTTACTTCGGTAGGATCAGGGTCCACCGGCCTTTGGGTAGGTGGACCAGAGTCTCCTTGCCCCTGTCAAGAGCCCGGGGGGGGTTTCAGGAATTTCAAGGCCCTTCCTCTTTGGAGGAGGACCACAGCACCCTCGTGCACTTTTTTTTGTGTGTTGTGATTTCACGATTCACATTTTTTGTTCACAGGGGAAGTCGATTTTGATGCACGCACTACGGACCTAGGTGATCGTATTGTCCCTTCATTTTCTGAAATGTATATTTTCTGACTAGTGAGGTCTACAGCACTCATGAGTGAGGATGTCATCCAACATGATTCTGAAAGCATTCACGGCAACGCCAACTACCCGAAATATGTTACATCCTGACAACACAGTGAGGTACAAAAAGATTATCTAATGTCACTAGCTGATAGTGGGATTTGCCAACCACCCAGATAATCGGAGGACCAGCCTTGTACTTGGGGCGTTGCCTTGTATAATTCCCACTATATAACATTAGTGCTTCATGAATTTGTATTGCATTTGGGGGATGGTATATGCTCTCTGTACACCATCCACACCACTGACGTCATTTTGTAAAGTTAATATGATTATCGTTATAATTGAACTATTTTTGGGTTATTTTTCTTCCTTTGTATCGGAATATGTTTTCCTCCCTTATAGTAAAATAAATGAATTTGTGATCTGGTTCTCATTATCTGTGTCATATGTTTTCCTCAATCACTCGATACTTCCTATACATCTGACAGACAGGTTTTGACACGAGGTTATGGGATCGGCTCTGTGTTATATCTGTAGGAGCAAACAGAGCCTGAAATACTTTTTTTTGTAACAAGTGGCTAATGTATGATCGAATAATACGACAAATGTATCAATAAAATGTGAAGTTGAACATATGTAATATTAATGAGCCAACAACACAATGGGATGTAAAGCAGATGACGGGGTTGATAAGCCTACAGATAAGCTACATCCATATAAATGATAAAGGCAGCAGCATCGCTATACAAGATTGGGTCCAATGGCAAAACTATAAAGGGGCTCCATGGCAAAACTATAAAGGGGCTCCATGGCAAAACTATAAAGGGGCTCCATGGCAAAACTATGAAGGGGCTCCATGGCAAAACTATAAAGGGGACCCACGCTCACTGCTCTACATTCCCAAGACAGCCTGTTTGTCTTGTAGCAATCTCACTGAGGTATACTGTATATACTGACATAGCAGAACACCAAAGCACAATCACTGTACAGCACTGTTGAGTACACAGCACAGACTGGATATGCAACGTGAATGTACATAAATAATTGTGAAATATTCCAAAAACAATCATTGGTAAAGCGCTTGGTCATTAAAATATTATATAAGCTACATGTTAATGTCATTTCAATCTTTGTAAATCTGCAGCTTTTATTAAAATATTCCGTGGTGATCCTGCAATGAAGGTCCTTATGCAGGCATAGGGTGACAACGCTCCATCCCTGTGTCCCAATTAAGCTGTTACGTTGTCACCCACGTCACATGCACCCCCTAGTGGGGACTACAAGAATCTATACCAACACCCTTTGCACAGTCATGGTCCACCGTTGTCACTATCAGGAAGCTGGTCCCTGGCAATGATGTGCAGCTGACAGTGGAGGGAGTGCATGTAGACAGGAAGTCAGGAGTCTTGCAGCACTTGAATCTGAGCGCCCTGAATTACAAGGGGAGTTGAATTACCGTATTTGCCGGCGTATATACTGGGTGTATAAGACAACCCCCTAATTTTCCACTTAAAATATAGGTTTGTCGCCGCCTTCTGGGACGTCCAGTCCTCCCCCAGCCAGGTAAGACATCCCCCGAAAATGAGACCTAGTGTCTTTTTTCGTGCAAAAAAGAAAATAAGACACTGTCTTATTATCGGGGAAACACGGTACCCCGCGTATAAGACGACCCCCGATTTTCGGGGGATGTTTTTAAATATAAAAAGTAGTCTTATACGCCAGCAAATACAGTAATTTTTCCATGCAAAGGAGCAGAATTGACTAATGTAAGAGAACGCCTTCATGACAGGGGGAAGGGGGGGGGGCAATGGAATATATAACTATTTAAAGCCTAGTAAGTTTATTGTCACCCGGAGTTGGACTTTAATGTCATCCATTTAGGCTTTAAATCTGCTTTAACATTATTATAATGAGTTACATTTAAGTGAACCTGGTGGATCTGAGGATCCCGCTTCATCCAAAGGCCGCCATTTGCGTCTCTGTACATCACACACCCGTCTCCCGGGGAGATAACCGTTCCTTTTCTTTCTCTCGCTGAAGCATTTGGTTATATTCCCGGACAATTTACGACAAGCCCCTTCCCCCCCCCACACACACAGGACATACATTTTCCACAACGATGAAGGCATCTATGAGGGTTGGAATGTCGGATCAATAAGTCAATATTTATCCATCATTAACTCCGCTGTTGCTATAATGTTTATTTTAAGTCACTCCGGGTTTTATGACCGCGTTGGATGGTACTGGAAAGCGTCAAATGACTGACATGCAAGCACCGAGATCGATAGAGTGTCCGTAGCCAATCCATACTTCCCCGTCCTTCCACAATACTATAAATATAATCGTCCTTTTCATAGAAATACCTTCGTGGGGGTTTTTCTGTGTCTTACAAAATGAAACACTGATACAATTCCCAGCGATGTCCAGGAATAGATATCGGAAAATGAGGTCTGGTCGCTATGCCTGCCCTGATGATGGGACCCTGCGCGTTTCCGAAACGTTGGCTGTATGACGCATGTGACGTTATTCTACAATAAAAAGAGCTTTTGGATTGTTTCCATTTGCAAGTGCATTGCTATCATCTATGTATTAAAACCCAACTTTATCCAGAACCAGGTGTTTAAAGCTGAAGCTTAAAAGGAGAACTATGAGGCGAGTGAAAATCACTCATCCCCATAGTTCGAGCTGACGTGTGACAATCCAACTGTCACACGTCAGCTCAATAGATCGGGAAGTGAGCGAACGCATACCGTCGCTCGCTCACTTCTTGATCTATCCCTGCAGAGAGCCGTGACTGTCACTCACGGCTCCCTGCAGGGATTCCCCCACTCCCCGATCCTACAGCGCTGACTGGCAGAACGGACATGGAGGGGGCGGGCGCAGCTGGCTCTGCCTCTAGATAGGAAGGGCCAGCTGTCACTCACGCAGCTGGGTGGATCTCGAGAGAAATGTCGGGATCCGTCCCGGCTGCGGCGGTCTCAGTATATAGCGCTGTAGCTCGCGGTATCCTGAGCTTTGGGTGACGGGAGGACGCTAGTTTGTGTCCTCCCGTTACCCTAGGAGAACTATGGGGAAAAGCCCTGGCCCCATAGTTCTCCTTTAATCTGCTTATATTTGGAGTTCCCTGACCTTGAGGAGGGGGGAGAGAGGTTCAGGGGTAGATTTAGGTAAAGAATGGACATCCCCTTTAAAAACAAAAGCACTGCGTGCCTGTTATCTGACAATTAGTTAAGTTTGAAGGAAATTTCGATGCGACTCCTTTAAAAGTGGCCTCCAGCCCTCTCTTCCCTCTAATTAGAGACGTTCTCTCTTCCCCGCTTCGCCTTCTTCTCCAGACCGCGTGCTAATTTTCTCTCCTGCTCGCCGGTTCCGACCGTCCTTTGGGTCCCCCTGTTGTTATGAATGATCTGGAAGCGAACAAGTCATTATCCAAATTTGTCAGTGTATCATTAACAGCAGTTAAATGACAGCTGTGATTATCCCAGGAAGAGAGACATCACTTTTTTTTGCGTAACCGCGGCGCACCAGTCGATTAATTCTGCTTTTTTTTTTGGGGGACGCGATCCGGCTGCAAACAAACAAGCAAGCGCTATGAGAGCTGGCAGCGCCCATCAAGATCCCTCAAATTGGGCCCGCAACAAAATAGATGAGATGCTGAGTGGAAATGATGGGGACCGAGCGGGTATCTCTCCCCGGAGGGCCGTGTTGTGGCGAATGATTGGGCTCAG
>NW_017306798.1:384801-403669 GCF_000935625.1 Nanorana parkeri | reverse complement strand
AATTTTGGTTATCAGCCTCCAATAACGCAGGATATTACCCCGCTGCTGCAAATTGGATGCAATTCGGCGTGCTCATTTGCACGCCGCAGACTCGGAATACATCAGCGGCGGAATAATGACCGAGTGGCATGTGACGGCGCATCGCTATGGCAGCCTTGGAGAAGTTAGGCGGATTCAGTCAAGTGTTTGCTGTCTTTCACACATCAATGCCACGCTAGAGACAATGAGATACGTTATAGCCGGCCTGTGTTAGCATTAATGCTTCCAGACGTGACATATCTGCCAAGGTGACCCGTTCCATCCACCATATAGTGGCCTTTTTCTTTCCCTCAGCTCCGGATTACATGTAAAGTAAATGGCTTACGTCTAAAATGATCAAAATAGATTGACTTTAGAAGTGACTCAGGGCAACAAGTGGAATCAATCAGCCAGCTCCTAGAAATACTGCAATTGCACTAAAGTCATAAAATCAGGACTGGAGGCAGACAGGTATAGTCAGAATACAGGGTAAGGGTCAGGACTGAAGGCAGACAGGTATAGTCAGAATACAGGGTAAGGGTCAGGATGGGAGGCAGACAGGTATAGATAGAATACAGGGTGAGGGTCAGGACTGAAGGCAGACAGGTATAGTCAGAATACAGGGTGAGGGTCAGGATGGGAGGCAGACAGGTATAGTCAGAATACAGGGTGAGGGTCAGGAGGGGAGGCAGACAGGTATAGTCAGAATACAGGGTGAGGGTCAGGATGGGAGGCAGACAGGTATAGTCAGAATACAGGGTGAGGGTCAGGATGGGAGGCAGACAGGTATAGTCAGAATACAGGGTGAGGGTCAGGATGGGAGGCAGACAGGTATAGTCAGAATATAGGAGGATGGTCAGGCCAATAAAAGGTGAAGGGCCAGGCCGGGGCACTGCTGGAGTACAGGGTCCAGTTTATGATATGTATTGCACTGGCAGAATAGCAGTCCATGCAAAGATAAATGGGGCAAAGCAGACCATTACCAAGACAACAGACCAGGACACAAACACAACAGGGACTGCGTGAGGTCAAGCAAGGACCAGATCCTTCCACAGACAATGTCCCGCTTCCCCGATCACCATTTGTATTTGTAGTTGTCTGATGACATCAAAGATATGCCGGAGCGGAGCCCGTGTGCCCGGAATGACTGTCTGGCATCAAAGGAAGAAGGGCAGAGCAGATGCGCCAGGACCGGACGTGGGAATGAGTCACCGGCACCATGCATGAGGCAAACCCCCGCCACCGCCAAAACCCATCATTCTGTTTATATAATTGTTACATTATTAAAGGCGAGATCAGGAATTCGTTACATTTCTTTACTTTCTTATTCATTGACATTTTCTATCTTTAGTGCAGCTTTAGCTTTATCATGATCACATGGTCAGTTTTTTTTCCCCATTTGTTGCTCTGTGAGTTCATATAATATATAAAAATATTAGCCACCCCCCAGTGATAAGACTGCTGCAGGCAGGAGGAAGCATTTCCTCAGTCTCCCCTCCCCCAGTGATCAGTCTTCTGCAGGCAGGAGGAAGCATTTCCCCAGTCTCCCCTCCCCCAGTGATCAGTCTTCTGCAGGCAGGAGGAAGCATTTCCCCAGTCTCCCCTCCCCCAGTGATAAGACTGCTGCAGGCAGGAGGAAGCATTTCCTCAGTCTCTCCTCCCCCAGTGATCAGTCTGCTGCAGGCAGGAGGAAGCATTTCCTCAGTCTCCCCTCCCCCAGTGATCAGTCTGCTGCAGGCAGGAGGAAGCATTTCATCAGTCTCCCCACCCCCAGTGATCAGTCTGCTGCAGGCAGGAGGAAGCATTTCATCAGTCTCCCCACCCCCCAGTGATGTCAGAATATACAAAAACAGTATATTTTCTGTGTTCTAACATGCCAACCATTGGGATGCCCGCTGTGTACTTTCCTGGCATCATATTTGACACTGACCGCAATCTTCTGTCTCATATTCCGTCCTCGTCTGTTTCTATTTCCGGACGCGATTCAGCCGGGTCATTCTATGAACAGACATCAGTTCTCGGAGACGACACCTGGAGATATTACCGAGCTGGTGAGTCAGCGTCCTGAGAATAGATGTCTAAAGCCTGTTACATGAGGCATTGGAGAGCGCAGAGACCGCCGGGCCAAGCTGGGCACAGTCAAGGCAAAGGCTAAAGTCTAGTCAATAAAGTGGACCTGTCATCAGTTATATTTTCAAGTTAAGCGCAGCATGCTCAGTAATATGTCCATGTGACACTTCCAGGTATTCATTCCCTCTCATTGAGATCAAGTCCGGTGTTTTTGAAATGTTTTGAACTTTGATGTAAATAGTTTTTGGGGGGACTGAAGACTGTTGAAGAAACAATAAAGAGAATTGTATTAGGTAGAAACTATCACTATCAGCCTAAGGTAAGCTTCGAGCTGGTTTGTTACGGATGATGGGAAGTTTACATGAAGGCAGACTAATAATTGTATAAAACGCCGCTGACAGTGGCCTCACAAGGGGGGATGCGGCCCGCACCCGGGTGCCACCATTAGAGGACTTTGTCACTTTTTTCTGAATACCATCCTGGAGGGTGGTCTATCAGGAGGCATTGTCACCTTCCTCTGAATACCTTCCTGCTGGGAGGTCTATCAGGAGACATGGCACATTCCCCTGAATACCTTCCTTGGGGGTGTTCTATCAGGAGACATGGCACCTTCCTGGTGGGTGGTCTATCAGAAGACATTGTCACCTTCCTCTGAATAACTTCCTTGGGGGTGGTCTATCAGGAGACAATGTCACCTTTCTCTGAATGATTACCTTTCATGAGCTCTCTTCAGAACCCAATATTTCCAGTGTGTGTTGATCTCCTGGCCCCCTGCTGCACTCAGTGGTTCCTCCCATCAACTCCTATGTCAATACAGCACACAGTAGTGACATAAAGGTCAACAGGAGGGACCACCGAGTACAGTGGTTGGACCGGGACGGTGACGCTCCTGAAAACGTTGGTTTCAGGAGGCAATTTGTCTTCACTGGTGTTCGGTGGTGTGCGCAGCAGGAGAGCATTTACTATCTCCAAAGTTATATTTTAGTGATAGAGTTTGAGGCCCATCATTAAGTTGATCTCCACCAAAGCCTTCTGCAACTGAACCCCCCACATCCTCCATATTGATACAGATTAACTCTTGGCTTTCACCTTGTATGGATTCACCCCTCAATCCCCCATCTTACACGGCTTCAGCCTTAAGATTCCACGCCATGCGGACTTGTATCCTTCTTTTCGCAAGCTTCTCTGTCCTATTTTTGTCAGCAGAAGTAACAATGTTTCTTCTTATATTTGAAGCTCTCTCCGCTGAGATTTCATCTTCCAATTCTCCGCTCTTAGCAGCTGCATTCTCCCGCCTGCGGTCACTATCTGCGTCGGCCATCTACGGAGAGCCCATATCCTCGCAGTGCAGACGTGGCCGGAGAGCACTGTCCCCATAGATAGGGCGGCGTCTCTCCTTCCCAATCTGCGCGCACGCCGCCCCGGCCTGCGGATCTCATCTACCTCAAGGACATTAAAGCCGACGTTTTTAAGATCCTCTTCAGGAAGATATTATAGATCAAGGAAAATATATCGCCACCCAACCCGCTTTGCTTTTCTTTGCTTCTTGCCACAGAGGCATTATTCCGATGATCAGCCTAAAACTCAGAGGGCCGCGGGTTGATTCAAATACAGTCACTTCGCGAGCGCCAAATTAACCGACATTAAATCAAATAACGGTTTGTCATCATGAATTATTTTTTTTCCTGCGTTAAAAGAGAAAGAGACTTTCCTAATGATCTTTTTATACCTTCCTCCAAAGTTGCGCTGACAGGGCCGTGTATCTGTTTAAATATTAAACAAAGGCATAACTCGGCAATGTCAAACCTCATTACTATAAACAGCCAGATAAAACGGGGCTCAATAAAACCCAGCAATTCGATATGCAATCAAATTAGTAAAGGGATTCTACCAGGGGCGTAACTAGAAATCAAAGGGCCCCATAGCAAAATTTTGTATGGGGCCCCGTGATCGCTAGTCATGCCACTTGCAGAGCCCCAGCGGAGAGTGACTCTGCAGAGCCCACCATAGACTCTCTATAGTGGGCTCTGCGGGGTCTGAGATCTCTTACATGTCAGCGCCTCTGTGGTCACCAGGCCCCGACTCCTGTTCCGTCCCCGGGCCCCGACTCCTGTTCCGTCCGTCTGCTATCGACGGGCCCCACCTTCTCTTACATCACTGGCCCCACCTGCTCCCAGGTCGCTGGCCTCCTCCATTCCGAACACCGCCCTCATCTGCCGCAGAGGCTGGCTGTCACTGACACAGCTCCGCAGCGGCTATGAGGGGAAATGCGCCGTGGCCGCTGCTGAGCTGTGTCTGTGTCTTTAAGCTGAACTACAGGCACAAAGTCTTTCGTTCAAATATTTTTCCTGCATATCCGCGCAGTATATAAACCCATTTTGTTTATAGTAAACCCAGTTATTACCATATAAAAGTGCTGTAAATAGTCTGTGCATAGAGCAGAGATGTGGGTGGGGCCCAGCAGGCAGGCACCCCACTACAGGGTGCCTGCTAAAAACTATAGGAGGGGGCGGAGACAAGACCAGTCACCCTGCACAAGGAGAGAGAGCAGCAGTGACCGGTCTTTATTATAGGAGGGGGCGGAGACAAGACCAGTCACCCTGCACAAGGAGAGAGAGAGCAGCAGTTACCGGTCTTTATTATAGGAGGGGGCGGAGACAAGACTAGTCACCCTGCACAAGGAGAGAGAGATCAGCGGTGAAAGTCTTTATTACAGGAGGGGGCGGAGACAAGACCAGTCACCCTGCACAAGGAGAGAGAGGAGCAGTGAGCGGTCTTTATTACAGGAGGGGGCGGAGACGAGACCAGTCACCCTGCACAAAGAGAGAGAGCAGCAGTGAGCCGTCTTTATTACAGGAGGGGGCGGAGACGAGACCAGTCACCCTGCACAAGGAGAGAGAGCAGCAGTGAGCGGTCTTTATCACAGGAAGCTCCGAGTCTCACACGGGATTACTGCACAGAGCTGGAAGAAATACAAAGAGCTCACCGAGATTCCAGAACATGAACAGGACTCTTGTATGAGGACAATATTTCCTTATCATAGCGTTTACAGTATCTTTAAATGGCACCTGAGGGTTAGGAAGCTTCTCTCAACTATACATGTGAAACCTTAACATTCCTCTTTCAAATAAATAGAAAACAAAGCAAATTTGTTTTTAAAACTTTGTTTTCACTATTAGGTTTTATTTAACTGGATGTTGTTTTCATTTATAATACGGCTGTTAGTGGCGTGGTGTTTGTTTCTAAACAAAGCAATTGATTGACATGTTAGTATGATCACATCGGTTTGCAAAGTGAAATCCCTCCGCTCATCTCTGTTCATTCCTGGCTCTATCTCTTCATCACTCCTGTGCTGCCCGTTCTGACCCTTCCTACATTTCACTACACTCCCAGTTTCCATTCTTCCATCCTCACGTCCCCGGATTCTTGACCTATATGCAAATTCTCATCTGATTGATCCTTCAACTCCGTCCGTTACAATAAAACCTGGGGGGGGTAACCTGACTTCCAGCATCCGGATGTGAAGCATCTCAGAAAGGTGGATGATATAGGAATAAAAAAAAGTTACTGCGCTCCATAAAATGGATAAATTGTAATGATGAAGGAATCCTGCGAGCTGTTGTGTTAAACATCGGGTAAGCAAATGTCCCTCGTAATCTATACAAAGTATCTCTCACGCTCCGCTGTAATGTCATTTTGTAGCAATCAAATATCGCAATAAAACAGTCCAACAATTCCAACGTGACGATCAATCACACAGAACTTTCCAGACAGGAAACCCAACAAATGTTCTGTCTTCCACTTCACACATGGCGATCGCTTCACCGGCACCCTCACGCCAAAATCTTACTGACCTCAGAATTCATATAGAACTATACAAAACACAAAGCTGAAGTTTAATCTGCTTGTATTTCACCTTTTCTGGTTCTAGTTGACTGGCAGTCATTTTGGTGTCGCCCCTCTCTGAAAAGTCGGGCACTCGGTCATGGACTGAGTGCCCGACAGTTTTGGGAGAGAGGATGGGACCCGGCTGCATAACTTATCCTGCCGGGCGACTGTCCCCTCCTCTCTTTGCCGGCTTTCATTACCAAGATGGCCAACAGCAGGTAGCAATAAGACCGCCGTCATCGTTTTAACCACTCCGGGTGACACCCGGCCTTGGGAAGCCCCTGATATAGACACTAACTTTGCACTACAGTGCCAGCTACAGCTCAAAAGACATAACAGTATACTGTTGCATTTCCAACATGAAGTGCATGCATTTGGGCTGATCTGAGGTCTAAAGGGCATGCATTGGGTGCTGGTCTGAGGTCCGAAGTGTATGATGTATTGGGGTTGATCTGAGGTCTGAAGTGTATGCATGGGGGCTGATCTGAGGTCTGAAGTGCATGCATTGTGGTTGATCTGAAGTCTTAAGTGCATGCATTGTGGCTGATCTGAGGTCTGAAGTATATGAATAGGGGCTGATCTGAGGTCTGCAGTTTAAGCTTTGGGTCTGGACATGTGTGTATTAATTCATCAAATTTTGCACTCATGATCGTACTGCTAATGGCAGTTATATACCCTGTTTCCCCGAAAATAAGACCTACCCTGAAATTAAGACCTAGTACCATTTTTGGGAATTTCTAAAATACAAGACCTACCCCGAAAATAAGACCTAGTTGTGACCATTCCCAGGGCCGTGGTGGCATAAGGGGGAACTGGAAGAGCCGCGGGAGAGAATCAGCGGTGCCAGCGCTAGAGGAAGCGAGGCGGTAGCGGAGGGAGCAGAGCCGCATAAGCCGATGTTTCTATAGCGACGGTTCCTGTCACAGGCGAAGTGATACCAAATGTACTCCGCCTGTGAGGAATCGATAGTGAAAGAGCGCTTCGCTCATTCTGGTTACCAAATTGCTCTTGGAAAGGTACGGCACCCCCTGATTGCCCTGATCGCCCCATTCTTAACTTTGCCATTTTGGATTATTTAATTTGGATTTGCATTAACTTTGGATTGTTATACATTAAAAAAAAAAAGACCTACCCCGAAAATAAGACCTAGTGTGTTTTTTTGAGGCAAAAAAATATAAGACAGTGTCTTATTTTCGGGGAAACACGGTATTAATTAATGAGTTTAATTGTCATTAGTAGACTTGTGCGCCGTCAAAAAATGTGTTCCATTTCGTTTCGTTCCGTTTCGGAATATCCGTTATTTCGTATTTCGTAATTCGTGTCCGAAACTCAATTCGGATTCGTACGAAATACGAATTTTCGTTAGTTTCGGCACATTTTCGTAACTTTACGAACATTCGTTATGATGAAGTTAAAAAGCAAAAATACCTTTGTTAATATTGGAGTAGATGTGGTAGTTGTTTTTTTATCCAAAATACGAATTCCGTTAACGGATTCCGGATCCGAATTTCGTATTTCGAATTAAAAAAAACTACCATCAACTCCAATATAAATGTACTTTGCTTTTTAACTTCAATATATAACGAATGTTCGTAACGGAACGATATTCCGTCAACGGAATTTCGTATTTCCTGCCTGTATATTGTAATGCGACCCTCAGCAGCAGCGAATCCGTATTTCGGAATAAAAAAAAATCTTGTCATGTTGTTCAACCTCATTTACAGGGGTAATATTAGTTCCTGTTTCAAAGAAATTCGGATCCGAAATTCGTTAACGGAATTTCGTATTTCGGATATAATTCGGAAACTGCTATTCGGATTTCGGATGCTTCCGAATTTACGAATTTCAGGAAAATTCGTACGAATTTCGATTAGTAACGAAACGAATCGCACATATCTAGTCATTAGCAGTACAAAACTGAAAACAAACTAAGACTGCAATGTGCTATTGTACACGAGCACATCGCTTGTCTAATGCCTGCGAACATGACACTTAATGTAGAACAGGTTGCTGAACTCTGTTTTAATATCTACAGGACGGGAGGCAGTTAAGGAGCTGCAAAGAGAAGCTAACCCCCTCGCAATATACAGTATACAGTATACAGCTGACCTCACCAGAACTGGATTTTCACTTTAAAAGCAGCAAACACAAATGTGCCGTAATTAACGTGACAAGAAAAGCCGTACATGTGAGATTAAGACCCAACCATTGCGACCTGAAAACTTGCCACTTCTATGGAAATAATTAGCAATTAGGTGCCATTGTGTGTATATATATATATATAACCTGTGCGGTTCCAGGAATAAATTATTCATCACAACAAACTAAAAAAAAAAAAATTGAGATGACTAAACATATGCATGTTCTGCTGTTTGATTTCATGTGTTTGGGACCCTAACGCCTTGTACAGTTAGAGCTAAATTTAGCTTTTTCTGAAACAAATATCGCATTGCATGCAGCAGCCAATCAGATCGCGCCTATTTTATTTTCTCAACATATTCAGAAAGAGAAGGAGAATCTTACTGGTTGCAAAATGCATGTGACACTTTAAGAATGGAGATCTGATGGTGGGTTGGTGTAAGCCTTGCTGTGGATGTAAATTACTGTAGTGATGTGTTTATTGATGATGTGGCGGGAACGGTCTGCTGTGGTGGATCCCCAATCTTCCTCTGAGAAGGCCCTGTAGAGCAGTGGTTCTCAACCTGTGGGTCGCGACCCAAAAGTGGGTCACAATCCACAGTTGAGGGGGTCACAACATGTGTTTTGCTGCGCTAGGTGAGAGGCTCTTCAGCCACCTCCTAGCGCAGCACTGTCAGTTCTCTGGCCTTGCCACTAGATGGCGCTGCAGCGGCCAGGGAGGATCAGAGTGAGGAGAGTGGGCGGGCGTAACACATCATGTTACGCGTCGTGCCGGGTGTGGCAGGAGTGAGGGAAGGTGCTCTCTTGTAGAAGAATGGTCCACTATAGCTATGTGGGTAAATACAGCACACTACATGAGGCCGCAATGGCCACCAGCGAGCCCGTAATGACCACCCAAGAGCCCGCACAGACCACCGGAGACCCAGCGCGAATACTAGTATTGGTGCATCCCAAAATGTTACCGTTGGGGGTCACCACAACTTGGCAAATGTTACCAAGGGGTCCTAGAAAGGTTGAGAAGCACTGCTGCAGAGGATCACGTGATGGTGGACTTGCCCAGAGATGGGCTTTATGACCTGTTGAAGGGGGCCTTTCAGAACCCATTAATGCATTTACTTTTTGTTTCTTTGGACATTCTGATAAATAAGTATACTTGGGCTTGTGCCATTGGTTTGGTGCTCTCTGTTCTTTGCACTACATCAGCCTTTCTCAAGCTTTTGAACCCTTGAAATAAATTGTGATCCTACAGCTCATGGTAAATTAGAGTGAACTAATAAGGAATGTGGCATACTAAAACTAAATGTGACATCCAGGTGCTGCTCTAACAAAATTATTTTTACGCGATGGAAGTAGTGTTCCCTTGCATTGGTGTCTTACTATGCCATACCTCAGTGGTCATTTTAGAGCTCCCTTCCTTTGGTGGTCAGTGGATATGGTCCCCGTAGATTGGTGGGCAGTGGGAGAAGGACCACCTTACACTGGTGATCATTGGGAGCGGTTCCCCATTCTTCTGGTGAGCAGTGGAATGAAAGTCCTTTACATTGGTGATCAGTGGGTAGAATGCTCCTTACATTGGTGATCAGTGAGAAAGTTGCCCCTTACATTTGTGGTCAATGGGAAGAATGTCCCTTACACTGGTGGTCAGTGGGAAAAATGCTCCTTACACTGGTGGTCAGTGGGAAGAATGGCCCTTACATTGATGGTCAATGGGAAGAATGATCCTTACATTGGTGGGTCCAATAGGAAGAATGCTCCTTTCACTGGTGGTCAGTGGAAAAATGCCCCTTACATTGGTGGTCAATAAGAAGAATGTCACTTACATTGATGGTCAATGGGAAGAATGTCCCTTACATTGGTGGTCAATGGGAAGAATGTCCCTTACATTGGTGGTCAGTGGGAAGAATGTCCCTTACACTGGTGGTCAATAAGAAGAATGTCACTTCCATTGGTGGTCAATGGGAAGAATGTCCATTACATTGGTGGTCAATAAGAAGAATGTCCCTTACATTGGTGGTCAGTGGGAAGAATGTCTCTTTCAATGGTGGTAAGAAGGAAGACTGCCACTCTTAAGGTCAGCTAAAAAGTGGTGATCACTGTTGTCAGTGGTTACTTATCTGAAAAATGGCTAATTTCTCAAGGAACCCCTACAAACCTCTGGAGTAACCCTAGAGTTCCATGGAAACCTGGTTGAGAAAGACAGTACGTATATACATATATAGGAAACTGTCAGACAGTTTACTTCTCCTGCCCCTACCAAACACCAAAGTATCAGTTTTAGGGCTCATGCCAATGTGTGTTGTTTTCCTGCATTTGATGGGCACTGACCACAGGTCAGCAATATTTTATTGACTTATACTGAGTAGTACCCATGACAGTTCAGTATCTGCACTTCACGTGCGTTGGGTCATATTGAGTTGTCTCCCTTTGGATGCAGCGTGACCTACCGAGGAGCGTTTATGCTGCAGGCACAGCAGGTCAAATGCAAACTTTCCTTAACAAATTCTGTGTTTGCTTTCGAATAACGAACACCCTTCATAACAAAGGTTCCCTGAAACCCTAGGGTTCCGCAAGAGCTTGCTAGGGGTTCCTTGACAAGGACGCCCAACAGCATGAGTCCCCTAAGGTTGACTCACCTTTCAACCTGAGCACTTTGAGGTGTGTATCTAAAGGGCCAAAATGGGTTACAAAGGTTCCCTGAAGCCCTAGGGTTCCTCAAGAGCTTGCTAGGGGTTCCTTGACAAGGACACCCATCGACATGAGCCCCTAGGGTTGACTCACCTTTCAACCTGGTCAATTTCAGTTGTGTATCTAAGGGGCCAAAATGGGTTGTACCCTGCTTTATTTCTGACAACGGGTACAGAAAATCGCTGGTGTTCTCCAATTAGATGCTGGCGAGGCTGGCTTCACCCATCCGTGAACAATTTGCTCCGCCAGCAAGCGATACTTAGTTGACACTGTTTGGAGGCATATGCATTTGGCATAATAAGCTTGGCCTACCGGCTTCCATTATTTCCCTCCAAGCTCGCGCACTCACATCCTGTCTAGAACACACAATCATTCGTCAGCCGCAGAGAAAAGGCCCTCCACTCCTCTAAGCACCCCAGTTGTCTGAAGCAGCTCCCTCCCCTGCACAGAGCCGGTGCCGGTTATCAAAGCGTCATCACGCAGACTATAACAAACAGCTCATCTGTTTCCCCCACACCTCAAGCTGTGCTCAAGCGGGATGCGTTTTCTGTTTAATTGTTAGGTATCCTCGCAGGCAGCCGGGAATAGCTGCTCTGTTTCTGCAAATGAGGGAAGCGGCGCTCTCCGGGGACTAGTCGAGAGTACATAGCACCCACCTACCACTTAACCCATCAGCTTCCTGCCGGGTACCTCGTTTGCATACGGGGGCTGCTATTAATTGGCTCTCGCTTCCCGCTACAATATGGAGATGCCGAGCAAATTGGGTCTCCGATGGCCGAAGCGTCCAAAATCTCAGGGGAAGGCAACGGCAGCCAATGATGCCTAATTATGAGGAGAGGGTCGACTATAGCCTCATTAAAGAGCACCTGCCGTGAACGTGGAGTGCAGAGCCTATTTTTAAGTCTAAGTAAGATGTCAAATGAGGGTTTTTTTTCTGTGCCGGGTACGGCTTCAGAGGGAGAGTAGCTGTTTTCTGTAACATTTTCAGAGTTATATTTGCTACAATGTAATCCAGTGGTATGGTAGAGAAGTTTGATGACAGATGATAGACAGAAAACAAAAAACCATCAGCCGCATATGAGCCTGCCTGTCATAATATCAGATACCTGATGAAGACCATTCCTCCATTCTCCAGTCCTGATGAGGGGGGGGGGGGTGAGTCCTTTGGGAAGAAAGATCCTCATGAGAGGAAGCTGAATAAA
This sequence comes from Nanorana parkeri, assembly GCF_000935625.1. Classification (NCBI taxonomy): domain Eukaryota; kingdom Metazoa; phylum Chordata; class Amphibia; order Anura; family Dicroglossidae; genus Nanorana; species Nanorana parkeri. The sequence goes on along the minus strand of NW_017306798.1, from coordinate 391,667 downwards.
CAATCTTAGTTAGGATTAATCTTAATAATGCTGCATTGGCAGAATCAGGGATTTACTTCACACTATCAAAGATCTTTCATGCATTTCTCGAGCCTTTTCTCGAGGGTGCGCCTTTACGTCTCCAAAACGCATTGGGTATCAATATAAACACTACTTAAAATTATAATTGGCATAAATGTGCCTTTGGGCCTCTATAGTCTGGCGTGGCCCTGCAGTCCTTAGATCTTTCTCCAGACAAAAAAATGGTGGGCCATGCAGGCAAAGAAACACTTCAATGGCGGCCCATGCAGCAGCTGATACCCTTTCTTTGCTCCATGTAACCACTGCTGATGAAGAGAGGGAGCCCTGGCCCCTCCGGCACCTTATTTCTGGCCCATAACTATAATAGGCGGCCTCACTGGCCAGTAGTGGGGCAGGAGAGGGGACGGGCCTAAACTTCTGACCAGAGTAATGGGCAGATTTGTAATATGAAGTCACATAGATCTGGATTTCGGCAGAGCCACCAGTAGGCACACAACCAGCGGCGTCACAAGGGGGTGCGGCCCGCACCTGGGTGGCACCATTGGAGGGTTGATACCAAAATGACTGACAGTCATTTTGGTGTCACCCCCTCTAAAAAGTCGGGCACTTGGTCATGGACCCATGGACCGAGAGCCCGACAGTGTCAGGAGAGAGGAGGGGACTCAGTGGCATACCTCATCCCGCCCGGGCGAACATCCCCTCTTCTCTATGTCGACGATTTTTCGCCGAGATTACTGTCGGCAGGCGTCAATTAGATGGCCGCGCATGCGTGATGACGTCATCGCGAATGCTCGTGGTGATGTCATGGCGGGGTGTCACCCGGTCTCCACTCCGGGTGACATCCAGCCTCGGGACGCCCCTGCACACAACTGACTGAAATTGCTTCCTCTGATTTCACTGCACACTGTGATGTGTTGAAGTGCTATGTATTACATCAAAGAATATTAGTTTACACAGCCTGTTGCAAAATACAGCAAGGTGAGCCAGGAGAGAGAGGGGGAGAGACAGGCAGGAGGGAGAGCAAGGAGAGACAGCCAGGAGAGCAAAGAGAGACAGCAAGGAGAGACAGCCAAGAGAGCAAAGAGAGACAGCCAGGAGAGAGAGCAAGGAGAGACAGCCAGGAGAGAGAGCAAGGAGAGACAGCCAGGAGAGAGAGAGCGAGGGAGGTTGTTTTTTTCGTTGGTAGATCTCGTGTAGCTCGTCATTTGAAAAGTAGAACTCATCACAAATATTGCGGCCACCCCTGATGTAAAGTAAGGCATGTAATGCAAATGGAAAGGTTTTGCTTAAAATAATTAAATATTTTAAAACGTTTATTAGCAAAGGAGGAAGCAGAGAATACAGAATATACACAGATGAAACTTGCGGTGAAAGTATAGCAGTTAGAGGGTTTTATTTCCTCCTCCTGTGAAGACGTGGATGGAGCTTAGTGTCCAGGAATGAAATCTAGTGACTCACATAACCGGCCTTATTACAGCCAATTTCTGCTTTTATAGAGAACTCTATATAGTGCATATAAAAGTGTCGGCTTATATCGCCATAGAACTGCGTCTCTGATGTGTACATTTGATGTTTAATGCTTTTTAAGCTTTTCGGTGCAATTCCTGTTTATGAGTGAGGGGATTCTCACATCAACTAGGAAGAGTCTTTAGTGGTCCAATTTGCATCTAAATTAGGACCCCACCTGGAGCTCCTCCCACCGGACCAGCGCTGACTCGCCGCTGCTCTCCCGCGCCGAAGGTAAGTGGGAAAAAAAAAACATAGCGTAAACATCGGGGCATTTTGACAAGTACTTGTCAAAATGCCCTGTTTTTTCCGCCCTCACCCTGCAGCGCCGTAAGGCGGCCGCCTGACTTGCCTTGCGGTAGCGCCGGGCCTGATTATCCCCAGTCTGTAGCTCTGCCATGTCTGTGTGTCTGCGCAGCAATAAAAGAGAAGGCAGAGAGTGGAAGTGACTGACATTTCAGACAAATTCCTACCTGCCCTGTCTCTACACTCTAAGTCAGGGGTCGGCGATCCGTCCACGCGTGTCACATGATACCGTTTGCACTAGTGCCCGCTGCCATTGGCTGTGATTGACAGCTCGCAGGGTTGTCAGTTACAAAGCTTCACCATCCACCTCCCTGACGTCACTAAAAACCCCACTGGCGGCTGAGGACCTTGGCGTGGCGAGCTCTGCGGGAGAAGTCCGTCTACACGCCTACAGCGGTCCCCTGCATTGCTAAATGTACTGGTTTTGGGGTGATCTGAGGTCAGTAGGTGCATGCATTGTGGGCTGATCGATCTGAGGTCTGAAGTGCATGCATTTACAAGCTTGATGAGTCCGAGGCATTGCTGAAGTCACATTATACGTAAGCCCTGGTAAAGGGGGAGTGTACGTACCCCCAAAACGCGTTGGCATGGTTATTTTTAGGGATGCGGCGATACAGAATACCGAGTACCGGAAGTCTCATTCAGAAAGCCAGGCGGCGTGTTATGACTCGCCACCCGGCTTCAGGATTAGCAAGGAAGCCGCCCCCATGCTTCTCGTCACTATGTGACGAGAAAGTATGAGGCCGGCTTGCTGGCCAGGTAAGAGGGCTTGACCGCCCACCTGAGTCCCGGCTTCCTGATTGGCCGGGAAGCCGCATCCATGCTCTCTCGTCACAAGTGACGAAGGAGGGATTGGAGCCGGCTTCCCGGTCAATCAGGAAGCCGGGCACCGTGTAATGCCGCGCTGCCCGGCATTACCCGTCGTCGGCAGCGATGGAGGAGGCAGGTCTTAGCGATGGGGAGGCGGGAACGGCGATCGAGGAGGTGGGGCCCAGTGGCGGCAGAGGAGGCGGGGGCCCGCAAGCGATTACTCGCCCAAATACTCGGTATCGGCACCCATACCGATACTAGTATCGGTATCCGTGCATCCCTAGTTATTTTATTGATCATTCAGTAAATATCCTGATGAGCGCTTTCACCGTTGCCGTGGCGTTCTTGATACATGCAAATCTGGATCTTTCTAAAGACCCCCCTCGCTCTGATTGGGGGAGCTTTTGTCACATGGGAGCGGCCTCAGCGATCGTCGCTCACAAATTTGTACATTGTTAATCGTAGATCCCACGCCTCTTGTACAGCTGCAGTTCGGGCACCCAGGATGCCCTCCCCCGGGTCCCGGGCACACTACCCACCTCCTCCTCTGTGTGCGGGTAGAGGTCTGCCATACCACCCACACTCGGTGCAGCGCTCTGTCGCTTCTCATGTCTTCTCGGAGACCATCGCGCCTTTCTGCCGTCCAATCTCCCGAGACCGGCAGACGTGACAATGCCAGTAATTAAAGCCGCAAGATTCCGCTCAGATTAGTCAGATATTACAAATCAAGAGACGGGGGGAGGAAGTGTGCCCGCGTATTAGGAATGATAACGAGAAAATATCAAACTGGCCCCGGCGCGCGTCACGCCGCCTCGCCCTGTAATTCTGTTAAATCGCCCTGCCGTTGTTTTCTGTCGGTTTAATTTAGCCGGAGCGGCTCGCCCAAATATATTTTTAAACGGCGAAAATTAAATATCAATGGAAAGCGGGAATATGCTACTCGCTGCAATAGGCTTTTAATCATCGCGCCACTTCAAGGCTCCAACACAACATTCCGCCACGTCGTTTTGCTCTTTTTAATCTCTTAGAGGAGAGCTCCGCTATTGTTACAAATATATAACGATGTAACATATGTGTTTGTTACACAGACATTTGGGTCATTTCAGGTTATTAAAGGAGAACTATGGGGTCAGTGTTTTTCCCCATAGTTCTCCTTAGGGTAACGGGAGGACACAAACTAGCGTCCTCCCGTTACCCTAAGCTCAGTATATAGGGAGCTACAGCTCGCGGAATACTGAGACGCTGCAGCTTAGATGACGGGATCCGCCCAGTATGTGTTCGCTCACTTCCCGATCTACTGAGCCGACCTGTGACACTCATTGTCACAGGTCGGCTAGAACTATGAGGTGAGTGAAAAGCACCCCCCCCCCTCATAGTTCTCCTTTAACATTAACTTTCCACTGCAGACTGATTTTCTTAAAATTGACAAGTAATCAAATGTTGCTTCCTGGTGATCATCACGGCGGTGACACAGAACGTCATCATCAGTGGTGTAACAATCACCATAGCAACCCCCGGCTCCCCCAGCTGTTGTGGAACTACAAATCCCATGAGGCATGGCAAGATTCTCACAGCCACAGGCATGACTCCTGGAGGCAGATGCATGATATGGTTTGTGGTTCCACCCAGGGGGGCCCGGCCAGGACATCCCCCTGATGCCGTGCGGGCCGCCTGGGTCGCTATGGCATTTCAGGTTGTCGGCTGTCACTGGCGGCTGTGAGGAGAAAACACGCAGTGTTGTCACCCGGGAGCAGGCAGTACCCACCCTGCTCCCCCCTTGTGATGCCACAGCTGCTGAGTCGATGACAACCGGCAGCTTCGGGGGAGGTAGCCTTGAGACCCTGCAGAGCCTACCATAGAGAGTCTCAGGTGGGCTGTTTGGGTTATCAGGTGGACTTATCTAGAAATCACAGGGCCCCATGCAAGAAAATACCGGCACAAAATGTCTTTATATAGTGTCACCCAGGAGCGGGCCGTAAACCCCCCGCACCCTCCTTGTGATGCCACTGGCACTGCCCCAGAATGCACACATCCCATTTACTGCTCTCTGTTTCTAGATAGACAGACAGACAGACAGACAGACAGACAGACAGACAGACAGACAGACAGACAGACAGACAGAGTGACCATGTGCATGACCCCGGACGGTCATTTCGGAGGCCATGTTGGACTCATGATGTACCGGTAGCAGAGGCGGACAGCCGTGCCCCCACTCCGCACATCACAGCCATGCTCTCCGAGCTCCTCCATTGTCACTGCAGACATGTTTTGCATGCAGAGGTGGCCGCTGACATGTCCTGCATGTGATTGAGTCGGTTACTGCGTCTCATCGTCCTTGGAAGTGAGCAATATAAATTGTGGAGCCTGCAGGTCTAACCTTGCGTTGGAGCAGAGTGAGAATGTTTTAGCCGGTGACCTGCTCCCAGGCTGCCCCTGATATTTATAGAGGGAGGGGGAGGGGAGGGGCTGTCGGATCAGCGGGCATAAAAGGAGATCGATGATAGCATGCCGGAGGAGGCGCTGGGTATAATTAACAACTCGTATGTGACTCATTTGGATCTAAAGCCGCAGAATTTGCAGTACAACGCCAGAGAATTTGACTTTCTAAAGAACTAATAAAGGCTGACATCATCCAAAGACGGCTATCCGGGTTTTACTGGAGACTATCCCAGATTTCTGTACAGTGTTCACAAATGTCTGACACAAATCAGCCCCTGCTGCAGCCTCCCACCTTGCGAATTGCTACACAGTTACAATTTATCTTTTGGGGAAAGAACTTATGGCTCCTTAGGGGCAGAAACTAATGTCTCCTTTGGGGCAGGGGCTGATGACTTCTTGGGAGCAGAAACTGCTGGCTCCTTGGGGGAAAGAACTGATGACTCTTTAGGGGCAGGAACTCATGGCTCCTTGGGGGCAGGAGCTGTTGGAGCTCTGGGGGCAGGAACTTATGGCTCCTCTGGGGCAGAATCTGATGGCTCCTTGGGGGCAGGAACTGATTGCAACTTGGTGGGCAGGATATGAAGGTTCCTTGGTGGCAGAAACTGGTGGCTCCTTAGAGGGCAGGAACGGATGACTCCTTGGTGGGCAGGAACTGATGGCTCCTTGGGGGGCAGGAACTGATGGCTCATTGGGGGCAGGGACAGATTGCTCCTTGGTGGGCAGGAACTGATGGCTCCTTGGGGGGCAGGAACTGATGGCTCATTGGGGGCAGGGACAGATTGCTCCTTGGTGGGCAGGAACTGATGGTTCCTTTGGGGCAAGAACTGATGTCTTCTTGGGGGCAGGATCTGATGGTTCCTTGGTGGGCAAGAACGGATGACTCCTTGGGGGGCAGGGACGGATGACTCCTTGGGGGGCAGGAACTGATGGCTCATTGGGGGCAGGAACTGATTGCTCCTTGGTGGGCAGGAACTCATGGTTCCTTTGGGGCAAGAACTGACGTCTTCTTGGGGGCAGGAACAGATGGCTCCTTGAGGCCAGGATCTGATGGTTCCTTGGTGGCAGGAACTGGTGGCTCTTTTGGGGCAGAAACTGATTGCTCCTTGGTGGGCAGGAACTGATGGCTCCTTAGAGGGCAGGAACGGATGACTCCTTGGGGGGCAGGAACTGATGGCTCCTTGGGGGGCAGGAACTGATGGCTCATTGGGGGCAGAAACTGATTACTCCCTGGGGAGCAGGAACTGATGGCTCCTTGGGGGGCAGGAACTGATGGCTCCTTGGGGGGCAGGAACTGGTGGCTCTTTTGGGGCAGGAACTGATGGCTCCTTGGTGAGCAGGAACTGATGGTTCCTTGGGGGGCAGGAACTGATGGCTCCTTAGAGGGCAGGAACGGATGACTCCTTGTGGGGCAGGATCTGATGGTTCCTTGGTGGGCAAGAACGGATGACTCCTTGGGGCAGGAACTGATGGCTCCTTGGGGGGCAGGAACTGGTGGCTCTTTTGGGGCAGGAACGGATGGCTCCTTGGGGGGCAGGAACTGGTGGCTCTTTTGGGGCAGGAACGGATGGCTCCTTGGGGGGCAGGAACTGAGGGCTCCTTGGGGAGCAGGAACTGGTGGCCCTTTTGGGGCAGGAACTGATGGCTCCTTGGGGGTGGGAACTGATGTCAATGAATAGTATATAAAGCGCTGTGTAAATTGATGATGTAATGAATAAATGACACTGGAGATCCTCTCTATGCAGTGAACACATTATAACATTATTAAGATTTTGTTACATTGTTGT
>NW_017306798.1:359593-384790 GCF_000935625.1 Nanorana parkeri | reverse complement strand
CATTTCTTAATGGTTTGTTTTTATTTCTGTGGCAAACTTTGATTTTTCCTGCTAATTATCTCATCTCTGGGGAGGCAGCAAAAAAAAGCAATCATAATATACATAGAGACGCGCTGTACACACAGATATGGATCCCGTCTATAAGGCAGCAATGCGAGCAAGAGGCTAAACTACATCATTAATTGCCGTCTGTTTACACAATGGGATCCATTGTTAGCAGCTGATTGGATTGCTTTGTAAAGAAGAATCCGGAGTGTTGGTTTACGTCAGAAGCAAAAAGCGCAGTCACGTGACGACTGTGTACACCGGCAACCGATAGGAACAGGGGAGCGCGAGTCCTGTATTGGGGAAGAGATGCGGGCTGACGCGGCTGACCTCCGGATAATCGCAGTCTTCCGTCATCAGAGCAGTAAGACTTTTGCCGGTTTGGATGGAATAGGGGAAGGGTTAGACCATGGGTGGGGCAAACTCCGGCCCCCCAGCTGTTGTGGAACTACAAATCCCATGAGGCATTGCAAGATTCTCACAGCCACAGACATGACTCCTGGAGGCAGATTGTAAGAAAATGACACGAAATATGATTTTTTTATGTCATATTCCTTTTCTCGAAGCATAGGATGGGAAAAGTTCAATAATAGAGGATTGTTGCCGTTGTTGCATAAAGTTCATAATGTGTTTAATTTAAAAGTTGCAAATGATTACAGGATATGGTATATCTTACATTAATTAGTCTATAAGATGCTTGATGATGACACAATATAGTATATCTTACAGCAGAAATCTATAAGATGCTTAAGAAACGTGGCTTTAGTTAGTATATCTTACAGAATGAGTCTATACAAAGTGAGTGTGGGGGTGTGGGCTTGATGCTGTGCGTGTATGTGTGTGGTGTGAATGAGTGTGAGTGTGAGTGTGAGTGTGTGTGTCGTGTGTGAGTGTGAGTCCGAAGGATCATACCTCATCCTTTTATCCATGCTTTTACTTTAAAATAACCTATGTGATGTTTACCTTAAAAGTCTCTCTGATTAGCATAAGGGAGTGCCATACTTTTAGTAGCTGAGTCATGTGTTCTCCTTCTATCCCATTTTGGGCATCATAGTCTATGTCCTGAGTAATGTGGTTTATTCTTCAAACTCATTTTAAAGGCCAAGTCTTCTTTGGGCATTCCCAACAACTGTTTCAACTATACTTAGGTCTGCCTGTCAGGCTTACTGATTGATTACCAATTGTAAACTCAAAATCAGCAGTACAGTAAAAAACTGAATCTCCAAACTTGGATAGATTAAAATATAGAAAATCAATCATCATTTAAGGTTCACACATACATATTTCAATATATCTGGTTTTAACACAGATGCATGATGGGGTTTGTGGTTCCACCCAGGGACGGATTTACTCTCTCTGTTGCCAGGTTCCTCAATACCCACCAAACCCCCCCCATGGAGAATGGCAGATCTGCAGGCTGCATACAAGTGATCTCGGCGACATTGCAACAATGAAAGGGGCGGGGCCAGGCAAAAGAGGAAAGGCTAGATGATGCTGGATGTCATCCAGGAAGGAAATGAGGGGCGGGCTCTATCAGACTTGCTGCAGCTTCTAATGCACGTTGTGAGAAGCTCCCGGTGTGCAGTGATATCAGAGGAAGCCATTTCAGTCCTGGAGAGGAGCCGGTACAAGGGAGGGCCGAAGGTCAGATAGAAGACTGAAGGGAAGCACGGAGGTCAGATAGAAGCCTGAAGGGGAGGACAGAGGTCAGATAGAAGACTGAAGGGGAGGACGGAGGTCAGATAGAAGACTGAAGGGGAGGACGGAGGTCAGATAGAAGACTGAAGGGGAGGACGGAGGTCAGAAAGAAGACTGAAGGGAAGAAGTTCAAATTTAAATTTTGTTTCCCTAAAAAACGCATTTTATGATGTTCAGGGTAATGAATTGTTCCGACATCTTGGCTGTGTTTGAGCACTGAGCACGCCTACAATACAGCAAATGTTACAAATGTTGCATTTCATATTAGAGAAGGCGAATATCCAGATGTGGGCGGGGCGTATGTGTCTGGAGTGTCGAATGTGCTGGAGAATCCTGACAGCGAATGTGCCCTATGTGTGAATGATTCATTGTCACATGTACGGCGCACGCGTTCACCTGACATTTAAATAATAATGAACAGACCTCTATGTACACGGGGGCCCATCCTGGTCACCCCAGACCCCCGTTTCTAAATAATCTTCTCCTAAACGCAGTAGGAGGAGGCGAATGGCGCTGCGGAGAGTCGGGCAGGAAAAAACACAACATGGCGTCTGATTTATACACCGGCGTTACAGATAAATTCATACTGAAATTAACCAGGAGGAGAAAGGGGAGATAAAACTGCCAGCGACAACAGCGACACTGAAGAATGTTCCGGTGGCTCCCGGCAGATGGATGTATCGGGTTTTTGTATTGGGCTGGAAGTGATTGCCGCGCCGGGTTTGAGGAACTCTTTCCCCCGATGAGACGCCGGCTGATTTGTTTCTTACATTTGCGGAGGGGAAAAAAAAGAAAGAATAAAAAAAGACATTTTTTTCGATTACGGAGAATAACAGGACGCACTTTGTCACCGCAGATCGCATCCTGGAACGCGCCAGCGGCTTCCATCGAGCCTCACCTGTGCAATATTGGCATGAGGGGTATGAGGGGTGTGACGACATGGTGATCAGTTTTATGAGTTAAAGGTGTATTGGTGTTGGGTTATGTTTGAGTGCGCTATACTGAGTAACCTGGTTATGGAAAGACCATCAGCACCATCGCTCGTTATCTCCCATTGTACTCTGAGGGAGCTCAGAACAATGACATTCTGGCCAGGCTCCTGCTATGGCTGTCTGGAGCTCGTTAGCAGGGGAAGCCCTGTGGTGTTGAGCAGACCGATTGTCTGGGAGGGGAGGTGGATGTGATGGGATTATATTCTGATCTCATCACTTGCTGTATAAAAGTTTGTGCAGTTGCTCAATAAATCAGAGTTTGTTTCACCTACACTCAAGCCTTGGCTAGTGACCGGGGAAACTGGGAGCTAAGGATCTTCAGGTTGCAAGATCTCCTCAGCAAGGAAGAAGACAGCGGCGGACATACTCATCCTGAGTACGGGGGTCCGTCACAAGGGGTATGAGGGGTGAGGAATTCACACGTTTTTTTTGGATTCACCCGAATATCTGTATGCGGATGTGTCATGTGATTCAACAATCCAGCCGATTGGGATTCATGAACTGTATGATTCTCTGCAGACCGAACACATCTGCATCTTCTAAGGCCCATCAAACCTTGACTATACCTATCTGATGTGCTGCAGCTTCTAATGCACTGGAAGCAGAAGGCTGAGAGAACTTCCCCCATTCAGATCTCCAGCAAACCCCCGAGGAACATTGAATGTCCATCTGGTCTTCAAATGTTGAACCCCCGGGCCGTCATGAAGTTCTACTCCAAAGGAAACTCATAAGAGTCTTCTGTCTTCCAGGAACTGAACTTGGGCAACAATGTGCCCAATACACAGATGACTGTCCCATGTCACTTGTAGACCCATGATCCAGTATGGAAGCACCCTCACATCAATCTCAACCACTAGTCTCCCCCCCTCCCCCCTGGAGCCTCTTGTGCCCATCAGCGAGCAAAAACAGAGTATCCCAATGACTGGGGAGCCACCCCAAACACACACACTTGGCTTCTATGCCTGAAAAGAGGACCTGTCACCTCTTTACAGGTATGACTTGCTAAGGACAGAGAGTAAAATATCAGAAAGGTTTAGTAAAGTGTTGCTGGAACGTCAACACTAATTCGCATCATCAAACGCAAGGTAGGTTTCAGACAAGCTCACTGGCTTTGGTAATACCAAAGGATCAGACTTCCCTCGATACCTGGAAATGACTCAACCCACAGACATACAGAAAAGGACGTCAATACAAAAAGGTGAAAGAGTCCAAGATGCTTCTAATTGTTTGTAACTGAATTAGATAAAATACCCAACAAGCTTCGAGGGGCAAAACAACACTCCTTCTTCATCTGGGCTTGTATAATAGATCATGGGGTTGAATGAACTCAAGGGTAACAATAACCAGATTGATCGATATTAAAGGAGAACTATGAGGGGGGGTCTTTTCACTCACCTCATAGTTCTAGCCAACCTGTGACAATGAGACTGTCACAGGTCGGCTAGAACTATGAGGTGAGTGAAAAGACCCTCCCCCTCATAGTTCTCCTTTAATATCGATCAATCTGGTTATTGTTACCCTTGACGCTAGTTTGTGTCCTCCCTTTACCCTAAGGAGAACTATGGGGACAAGCCCTGACCCCATAGTTCTCCTTTAATATCGATCAATCTGGTTATTGTTACCCTTGACGCTAGTTTGTGTCCTCCCTTTACCCTAAGGAGAACTATGGGGACAAGCCCTGACCCCATAGTTCTCCTTTAATATCGATCAATCTGGTTATTGTTACCCTTGACGCTAGTTTGTGTCCTCCCTTTACCCTAAGGAGAACTATGGGGAAAAGCCCTGACCCCATAGTTCTCCTTTAATGTGTTCACCACATTTCTGCAGCCCATGAGGAGAGTGTGAGCCAATCTAATATAAATCCATGTGGTATTAGGGATGAGCTTCGGGTTTTCGACCCGAACTCATCTCAGGCTGTTCGCTGAATGGGTGAACTATTTGGACCAATTTGCCTGCCCCCCGCACCTGTGTCGTCCACAGAATGTCATTAATTGACAGGTAGCTGAGCATCATTGGTTGCTAGGACACAGACATGTGCACCATATAATCCTATGACGCTATGGGGCTGCCAGCATCTTAGCAACCAATGACCCTGAGCATCATTGCTGGCGGCACCATGGTGTCATTGGTTATTATGGTGCTCTGTCTGCGTCATAGCAACCGGTGATGCTGTGTGGCCCAACTGCTGGCATCCTAGTAACTAGACATGTGCGATTCGTTTCGTTCTGAATTTCGGAGATTCGCATGTATCTGAATTCCGAATGACAGATATAACGAATGCAAACGAATCCGAATTTACGATTCTGAAATTCATTAGCGGTAGTCTGTACGAACTTTCCTTTGTTGGATGAAATTTTCGTTGCAGCAAAGTGACATTTGAGAAATGTTTTTATTTTTTCCCCTCAAATGTCACTTTGCTGCAAAGAACGAACAAAACGAAAACGAAACGACACTTCGTACAGACTACCGCTAACTAATTTCGTCCAAATCCTGAAACGAATTGACTTTCGGACCCGAATCTCGAAACGGATTGACTTTCGGACCCGAATCTCGAAACGGATTGACTTTCGGACCCGAATCCCGAAACTAATTGACTTTCGGACCCGAAAAATTAAATAACGCAAAATCCTAATCAAAATGAAACAAAACACATTTTTTGCCGGTGCACTTGTCTACTAGTAACCAATTAGGCCATGCAGCATCATTGGTTGCTAGGAATGAGGTGGCCTGCACAATGTCATTGGCTGACTGGTAGCTGAGCTGCACAGCATCATTGGCTGCCAGGACTCAGGTGGCCCTGGGGTCGGTTCACTTGGACATTCACTGAACCTAGATTTCTGGCTGGTCAACATCTAAGGCCAGTGAACCAAATCCAGGCAAGTGAACCAAATCCAGGCCAGTGAACCAAATCCAGGCCAGTGAACCAAATCCAGGCCAGTGCCCTCATCATTACTGGTTACTGTTATCATTGAATCCATACAAGTTCTTCTTTTTGTTTACCGTCCCTGATGAAGGGGGAGCGTTGTTGTCCCCACACCACGTTGGCTGTTTTATATAACCCAATTAGGAACAACTGAAGCACCTTCAACTCTTTCACCTTTCGGCTCTGCATCCTTTTCTCTATCAGGGTTATTCACAAAAGGGTGTAGAGTTTGGAGAAGGCAGGAGAAGTGAACAATCTAGGACAACATAGCTGAACTGGAAAGTGAGCAGAATTGGGGAATTTTTTTCCAAATCAGCTATTTTGTCCTAGATTGCTCACTTCTCCGGCCTTCTCCAAACTCTTCACTGTATAGTGAATAACCCTGTTTGTCAATAGTTAAAGGAGAACTATAGGGTCAGGGCTTTTCCCCATAGTTCTCCTTAGGGTAACGGGAGGACACAAACTAGCGTCCTCCCGTCACCCTAGGCTCAGTATACCGCAAGCTGTAGCTCGCGGTATACTGAGACGCTGCAGCTGAAGCGGATACTGACAATTGTGTCGGGATCCGCCCAGCTGCGTGACTGACAGCTGGCTCTGCCTACCTAGAGGCAGAGCCAGCTGTACCCGCCCCCTCCCCCGTCCGTTCCACCAGTCAGCGCTGGCGGATCGGAGCGGGGGGAATCCAGCCCCTCCCCTGTCACGGCAGAGAGCCGTGACAGGATCGAGAGGTGAGTCGAACGCCGGTATGTGTTCGCTCACCTCCCGATCTACTGAGCCGACCTGTGACAGTCTCATTGTCACAGGTCGTCTAGAACTATGAGGTCAGTGAAAAGCACCCCCCTCATAGTTCTCCTTTAAAGACGAAAATATATCCTTTCTCTAATGTATTTATCTTGAATTCCATTATAGGTGAAAACCAAAGGACACACGATATCACTTCAGTGTTACCTGAGACTATGAGTAACAAAGTATCTCTGTCCCCGGGAAATGTGCAGCGCGACCTTCACAAGGTCATTCGTACCTCTCCAGCCGCTCGGCATGATCTGCATCCATTAGGTATCCTTCCATATGAAAAAAAAAAGGAAACATTGTGTACTGTTATTGTAATGCATTCCAGATATAATAACTTGTCTCCCCGATCGCGATAATACAATGCCGAAGATTTTCATTACACACATAATGACAGGAGAGGTGTCGGATGTGAATAAACGGCTTCGTCAATAAACATCGATACTTCACACATCCAGCAGGGGAGACGGAGGGTATAAAACTGCTAATGTAGACGCTGATTTAATGAAAGATCGTTAAGGCTCCTGGTTTATGAGAGCGCTGACCTATCACATAGAATTTTACAGTGACTGGTCATGGAAGTTATCACTGAAAGGTGTTATTTCCTAATTTTTTTCCCTGTTAAAGTGTAAGAAAGAAATGGCTCGGCGTAAAATAAAATGTGAGAAATGGCTTGTACTGACAAACCTTTCCTGCCATCGCATGAGGGGGGGATCTCCGCTCCCACAGAAACAATGTCACATTTTCGGTGGGTCCAGACTCCAGTCATTATTGTAACACTTCCCTGAAAATGATTCACCTATTTGCTGTTCCATATCTTCAATGTACACAGACAGATGAAAGCTCTCTCTAGCGGGCGTTGGGTTTTTTCCAAAACAAAAACAGCAATTTGACCAAAATTGTCCATTGTTTCACCATGCGGCACTGGTCAGAGAACTTTGCTAACAAAAAAGTTCCCAGAACATATCGCACCCCTGAATTCTTGTTCCGTATAGGGCTTAGAGCTGATTCCAAATGCCCCAAGTGTGGTGTTCATAGTGGCTCCCTGAGCCACCTGCTTTGGAGATGCCCTAAGCTGGTTCGGTATTGGGATCAGATTGTGGATACACTTAAAGTGACATTAAACCCTCAGATTTTTTTACATAAACCAATACTGTAATGTGCGCCTTACTGTAATCCATGGTTGTTTCCCTTCTCTTTGCTGCTCTTCCTTTTAAATCTGTATCTCTTCTCATGCTGGGCAGAACTTCTGTTTTGCAGCAGACTTTCTTGTCTCTGGAATGGCTACATGGTGTCTGTGTGTACGTTTGCAACCTGAGCCAGTACTACAGGAAGAGGCACTCGGCTGCAAAGGGAAGTTCTCCCCAATCATGAGAAGACATGAGGATTTAAAAGGAAGAGCAGCAAAGAGAAGGGAAACTACCATGGATTACAGTAAGGCGCACATTACAGTATTGGTTTATGGTAAAAAATCTGAGGGTTTAATGTCACTTTAACCTTGTTTTTACATCCTCATTGACAAACTCCCCATTAACGTGTATTCTGGGCATTGTGGAATCTGACAATCTTACACATCACACTACTATAGCATTTAAACAGGCCTTATTTACCCTCAACCAGGTTGGTGGTCCGTAAGTGGATCTCCCCCTGCCCCCCCCCCTACTCTGAACTCATGGCTAGTAGAACTTGACAGGATGGTCGTGTACGAGAGAGTTACTTTTCAACAGAGGGGTACCTTGCCTCGGTTCCACTTTTTTTGGGACAGCTGGCTGACGTACCGCGGTCAAGACATCTCTGTTTAGTCAACTTGCTCGCATACTCAATGTTGACACTTACGGCTAGACCTGGCTTCTCCTTAAAGGAGAACTATAGGGTCAGGGGTTTTCCCCATAGTTCTTAGGGTAACGGGAGGACACAAACTAGCGTCCTCACGTCACCCTAAGCTCAGTATACCGCGAGCTGTGGCGGGTAGTAGGGTGACGGGAGGACTGAGATGCCGCAGCCGGAGCGGATCCCGACATCGATGCCGAGATCCGCCCAGCTGCTTGAGGGACAGCTGGCTCTGCCTACCTAGAGGCAGAGCCAGCTGTACCCGGCCCCTCCCCCGTCCGTTCTGCCAGTCAGCACTGGAGGATCGGAGCGGGGAGGGGGGAATCCAGCCCCTCCCCCTGTCACGGCAGAGAGCCGTAACAGGATTGAGAGGTGAGCGAACGCCGGTATGTGTTCGCTCACTTCCCGATCTACTGAGCCGGCCTGTGACAGTTTCATTGTCACAGGTCGGCTAGAACTATGAGGTGAGTGAAAAGCACCCCCCTCATAGTTCCCCTTTAACGTAGCCATTTGCTCACAGAGAAAGGTGTTGGCTCCCTGCACAGTGTTCTATATGTATTATTTTTCACGATCTGCTCGTTATAGTCTATGTTCAACATACGCTCACACCATTGAACAGCCTATTCTTGTCGAATTTTGATATCTGCATGACACTGTGCTTCCCTCCCCCCACCCCTTTTTTTATTTTATTTGTGTGTTAGTTTGATCTTTGTTTTTGTTTTATTTATGTTCGCTACTGTTCTCGAAAATGTGCAAAATCAATAAGAACTATCTGATTAAAAAAAACAAAAAAAGTTCCCCCTTAAGTGTATCGAAAAATATTCAATATATCACAGCTTACCAATCCTTAGATATGGTGGCTGCATTAGTTATCTTTTTAGGTTCACCCTTTATTTTCCCCTAGTGATCCTGCCAGTAACACACTTCCTGTCCTAGGGTGACAACACCTCAATCCTGTACTGCATCTATAAAGAAGAGCAGCGTTGTTGTCACACTGGGACAATGAGTGTGTTAGGATAACAGAACTAGCAAAATGTATCACCAGCACACCACGGTCAAATCTCCAAGAAGTGAATAATGTATCGATGAAAACACATCTTGTCACATTGCAACATTTCGGGGGCCACTCAGGGTCCCTTCATCAAGCATGGCTTTTGAGGATGACAAAATACCCCCCTTTCTCATTTCTAGAGATGCACCGATATATCGGCCGCCGAAAGATATCGGCCGAAAATGGCACTTTTGGCATAATGCCGAAAGTGCCATTTAATTGGCCGATTCAGCGGCGCATCCGTTCTTTCTGCGGCTTTCCTTATAACTCTAAACCAGATCGGATGGTTCTGCAGACAGGTCCCTCCCCTGTGCCAGAGAGTGAATGAAGTGCCAGCAATACTTCCATCAGTACCAAGGGCCGGATTTCCCACAGGGGCAACCAAGGCCCGTCCTTGGAGCAGCAGGGAGTAGAGGGGCAGCAGGGGTTTGGAATTCCGATGCCCGAGACAAACAGTTCCAGGTGTCGGGCGGGTAGTTTTCTACATTTAGCCCTGCTTTGGGCAAGCAGAGGTAAATGATCACTTGTATGCAGCCTGCAGGTCTGCCATTCTCCATGGGGGGGCGGTGGTGATAGTTCGCGGGGAGGGGGGCGCATTGAGGAACCTGGCCTCGGGGCAGCAGAGAGAGTAAATCCGGTCCTGACTGTTAGACTTTAAAATACAGTCAATACATTTCAGAAATCTTGGGCCCCTTGGGTTCCCCTAAGTCTGCCATTCTCCATGGGGGGGGGGTTGGCGGGTAGGGGGCACATTGAGGAACCTGGCCTTGGGGCAGCAGGGAGAGTAAATCCGGCCCTGTCAGTACCTACAGAACAGAAGCAGGTTA
Organism: Nanorana parkeri; assembly: GCF_000935625.1. NCBI lineage: Eukaryota > Metazoa > Chordata > Amphibia > Anura > Dicroglossidae > Nanorana > Nanorana parkeri. The sequence continues at coordinate 374,635 of NW_017306798.1, read as the reverse complement.
ATAATGTTACAATGTATAAAGTTGGCCTGCTGGGGATTTTCTTTTTCTCAACAAAACTGGAGTTTGATTTTAAAGAGTGTTAGTTCTATAAAGGTATAAAGGACATTTTCGGTAAAGGTCAGCCATGACTGGCACTGCGAAGAGAGGAACAGTTAGGTACAGCCACTGTGATGCATGTAGTTCTTAAATTCAGATTTCTTTTGCCCCCTTTATACTTTGCCTTTAACAGCACAGTGTCCACTATGCAGCGTTCCATCATGATTTGCTGATTGCACCAGTAAATCTATATATCCCGCCCTCTGTGGGGACAGCGAGGAACCATTTAACTTTCCGCCGTGTGAGTTATCCTCCGGCCGCCCGCTGTGAGATCGTTCTCCCTGATGAAGCCGACTCTCTGCCTTCTGATCTAAATGAATCAACTTTTAATGTTCTAATGCATTGCCGAACGCTAAGCCGCGCTGCCAGCCCGGGCGGCCCGGAGAATCCATCAGGAGAAGATGAAGCCTCCTTATTTTAGGGGAGGGAACGGCGCTCTGCTGGCTGCAGAAAATAATCGCTACAAACATCCCATTCTGCGTTATTACTCTTCTGCTGGAACTGCGCCCAACCGTCCACTCGCTGCTTCCGGAATTTTTTTTATTGTTATACAAGGACGTGCTATTCGGGGAAATAAGGACACGCTGCACAGCTGTCAACATTTGTGGGACAAATCAGGAGGACACGTTCCTGTAGTAGGGAAATATAGCAGTACACTGCACACTGGTTTAGAATCCGCTCACACAGCTCTTCACTGTGCAAACAAGATTTGCAATGCTGTATGGCCACTAGATGGAGCCGAGGAGAATAGGGAATTCCTATTCTCCTTGGCTCCATCCAGTGGCCGTATAGAGCGGCAAATCTTATTCGCACATCGAAGAGGTGTGCAAATGGCATCTCAGAGATCCTACACGGTGCCATCCTTGGTCATTACAAGCACCCACCTTATATATACAGGTTAGCCACTGTTCCGGTAAGGAGTGCAGCAAGATACCTACTCTGTCCTACACATGTGAGATCACCACCATATCCAGTACTTACTGAATGGCCACAAGAAGAAGCCAAGGAGCATACGAAAACTTTATTCTCCACAGCTCCATCCAGTGGCTATGCAAAGCTGTAAATCTTTTTCACACATGGAAGAGTACATGTGACCACAAGACCCAACACACAGTATATGCAAAAGTAAGTATTAGCTGAATGGCCACAAGAAGGAGGCAAGGTGCATACCGTGTTTCCCCGAAAATAAGACACTGTCTTATTTAATTTTTTTCATGAAAAAAGACACTAGGTCTTATTTTCGGGGGATGTCTTACCTGGCTGCAGCTGTCGAGCTCTCCGCTCCGATGCAAACATGTGTGCGGTGAAATCCCTGAAGATAGCGCTAGGTCTTACTTTCGGGGAAACACGGTAGAACATTCCTAATCTCCTTGGCTCCATCTAGTGGCCGTATAGAGCTACAAATCTTATTCGCACATCAAAGAGGTGTGCAAATGGCATCTCAGAGATCCTACACATGTGAGACCACCACCAGATGCAACACACAGTACTTACTGAGTGGCCACTAGAAGAAGCCAAGGAGCATAGGACATTTATATTCTCCTCAGCTCCATCCAGTGGCCATACGAAGCTGTGAATCTTTTTCACACATACATGTGTGTGAATACAAAAGTACATGTGACCACCAGATCCAACACACAGTATTTGCAAAAGTAAGTATTGGCTGAATGGCCACAAGAAGGAGCCACAAGAAGGAGAAAATTCCTATGCTTCTTGGCTCCATCTAATGGCCATATAGAGCTGCAACTCTTATTCGCACACCAAAGAGCTGTGCACATGGCATCTGAGAGATCCTACATACATGAGATCACCACCAGATCCAACACACAGTATTTGCAAAAAGTAAGTATTTGCTGAATGGCCACTGGAAGGAGCCAATGATCATAGAAAACTCCTATGCTCCTCGACTCCATCTAGTGGCCATACAGAGCTGTGAATCTCATTTGCACATCTTAGAGCTGTGCGTATGACATCTGAGAGATCCTACAAACATGAGATCACCACCAGATCCAACACACAGTATTTGCAAAAAGTAAGTATTTGCTGAATGGCCACTAGAAGAAGCCAAGGAGCATAGGAAATTTCTATTCTCCACAGCTCCAATACAGTGGCCATACAAAGCAGTGAATCTTTTTCACACATGGAAGAGTACATGTGACCACTAGATCCAACTCACAGTATTTGCAAAAGTAAGTATTAGCTGAATGGCCACAAGAAGCAGCCAATGAGCGTAGAAAATTCCTATGCTTCTCGGCTCCATCCAATGGCCATATAGAGCTGCAACTCTTATTCGCACATCGAAGAGCTGTGCAAATGGCATCTCAGAGATCCTACACATGTGAGACCACCACCAGATCCAGCACACAGTATTTGCAAAAAGTAAGTATTTGCTGAATGGCCACTAGAAGGAGCCAAGGAGCACTGAAAATTCCTATGCTCCTCGGCTCCATCTAGTGGCCATACAGAGCTGCGAATCTCATTTGCGCATCTTAGAGCTGTGCGAATGGCATCTCCTACGTACATGAGATCACCACCAGATACAACATATTGCAAAAAGTAAGTATTAGTTGAATGGCCTCTAGATGGAGCCAATGAGTATAGACTTTATTTGCTCCTCAGCGCCATCTAGTGTCCATACAGAGCTGCCAATCTCATTGGCACAGTGAAGAGCTGAGGGAAAGGTTTATAAAGCAGCTCATAGATGGAAAGTCTTCTATGACAACTTGTGTGCTGCCCTCTGGCTGGTGAGATGTCGTATGACAATGACTTGCTAAACTATTGCAGACTTGCCAACTTCACAATTTTGTTGCACAATTACAGCAAGTCCGCATTGCAAGTCTCCAGACCAGCGAGCTTGCAGAGCTCTTGCTAAGACCTGCAGGACTCTTGCTGTAGACTTGCCGAGCAAATTTGCTACAAATTCAAAAAGTGTCGCCTAGAACTTGTGCTGCGAGTGTTCTGCAAGTCTACAACCGGCCAGGAATGTGCGCAGCAAGTTACCAAGAATTACAATTTCACCCCGCCACAAGTTTGTAGCAAGTTATCCTTCCTATCTGGGAGGGGGACTGTCCTGCAGAATGATGATTATTTTGCAGATACTGTATAATGGATCTGGTGATGATCTCACGTATGTAGGAGGATCTCTGAGATGCCACCAGTCTGCCCTTTCAGGAGGCCACAAAGAACAATGCGTTTTAGATAACCTTTCCCTATACTTCTGTTTCCTCCGAGAGAAGAAGAACTCTTCTTGGCCAACCAAATTTGGTTGGATGGCACCTGAATGTCCAACACCCCACTTTTAATATTTTTGATCCTTGGGTGTCCCTCACAGGGCCTATGACTGCAGATGAGCCAAGTTATAAGTTTATGCTTTGCTAAATTATTGCGAAAATTGAGACATGCAATGAAACCAATAAGGGAAGAAGAAATTAAGGTGGCTTTTGGTGGTTTTTAACCCCTTCCCATTGGTGGGAGATGGCCCTTTAAGAGATCGATACATGAGCTTCAGGATTCTCTGATTGGCTGTCACAATAATCATGTGATCATCAGCCTGTCCTGCCAGCTCTTTTTTGTAGTCTTGAAACCTTTGATGATGGTACAGTCCCAGTGCTGAGGCCCGCGATTGAGCGCGCTCCCAGTACAACCCAGCAATGCCAGCCGGACACATATATATGTAGGTAGAGCATAATGTCCACCACCGTGCTTCCACAGGTATGCATACAACTGGGGTTAGGGGTGAAATGGGTGTTAAGGGGCTCCTCAGGGTTGCGGAAGTTGTTATATTCATAATTTTTTTTTTATTCCTTAGACCTACAACTTGGGGGCAGGAACTTATGCCCATGCACGTGCATGAGCAAACCCGCATACAATGTATTGTATCCATGCAATTCAATGGGCACCGTTCAGGCAGGGAGTAGACTTGTGCGCTGTCAGAAAATTTGTTTTGTTTCAGAATATCCGTTATTTCGTATTTCGTAATTCGTGTCTGAAACTCAATTCGGATTCGTACAAAATACGAATTTTCGTTAGTTTCGTCACATTTTCGTAACTTTACGAACATTCGTTATGATGACGTTAAAAAGCAAAAATAACTTTGTTAATATTGGAGTCGATGGTAGTTTTTTTAATCCGAAATTCCGATAACGGATTTCGGATCCGAATTTCGTATTTCGGATAAAAAAAAAAAAAACTACCATCAACTCCAATATATTAACAAAGGTATTTTTGCTTTTTAACTTCATCATAACGAATGTTCGTAACGGAATGAAAATAAGTTAACGGAATTTCGTATTTCCTGCATGTGTATTGTAATGCAACTCTCAGCAGCAGCGGATCCGAATTTCGTATTTTGGATAAAAAAAAAATCTTGTCATGTTGTTCAACCTCATTTACAGGGGTAATATTAGTTCCCGTTTCAACGAAATTCTGGTCCGAAATTCGTTAACGGAATTTCGTATTTCGGATATAATTTGGAAACTGCAATTCGGATTTCGGATGCTTTTCGAATTTCGATTCGTAACGAAACGAATCGCACATGTCTAGCAGGGAGCATGTGTGTGCTGGCAATGCCTAGCCTCCATCCGAAGCTCATAGGACAGAGTGACAACGCCAGAGCACAGTTGAGACACAGGCACAGAATGCTGTCACCCTACAACAGGAAGTGCCTGAACAAGGACCCTAATGGCTGGATCACCAGGGATTATTTTATGAAAGCTTTTATGAAATTTTTGTGATTGAGCTGACAAATATTAACTCAAATTATTATTATTTGCAACAAAAAAGAAATCTCTTTCTAATAAACGACTGCAAAAAGTTCACTCCGCGTATTCAGCCCCACGCGGCCCTTCCAACGCGATGAGAAACGGACCGCAACCGTAGGGGCGCCAGCACGCTCCGCACATGTTTAGACGAAGCAGGCAGTTAGGACAATCTTATTTTTCCCCAGCGCTAATTATCCCGCAGCTATAACTCACGGCTCAGCTCTGCGGAATCTAGAAAAGACAATAATTGGTAGTTTGTAAGATTTAAACGCCGTGGCGAATTTCCCGAGCACCACGGGTTCCTGTTTACACTGTCCGAGGCGGAGACGCGCCAGCCGAGGTAGACAGAGATATATTGGACGTAGTAAAAAATTATTAACGCCGCTAAAGCACCCCCTTAAGTTTCAGCCTGCTCGCGTTTACGGTTTGCGGCGCGGCGAAAAGGTATCCCGGTAAGAGCTGATTAAGAGCGGCTCCTGGGATCCGACTTTGGCGACGAGACTTCTTAAATCCTTTCACATCGCAGGACTTTAAACCTGATTTACGGCAGGCCCGCCACTCTCTCGCGTGATGGTACGGCCCGGCCAGCTGGGGACATTTATTAAGGCCACCAGAAGCCTTTGGACGGTGCATCATAAAATCCGCTGCTCTCTTAAAGGCTCGGCAAATTTACGGCAGGCCTGAGACCCCCCCACCGGCACGGCACGGCATGCCCAAGCAGCTGGGTTTAATTTGTATATAGCAACCACTGAAGCATTGTGTCTGTGCACCGATGAGCCTGCATTCCCTACATCATTTATCAGCTCTTCATCTGGCTCCCGTCCTGCAGAATAATGGCCAGGCAGAGTAAGCAACAAGATAAAAATAAACTTGTTACAAAGAAGCGGATTTTAAGAACAGCTCAATGCAAATGGCAAAACCCTCCAAGTCATCCATGGCCAGGGATTGTGCCATCTGTGTGCTTGGTGAAGGTTGGTGTAGGCCAAGGTGCAAAGTCTTAGAAGCCTCCTGGTAGTCACCAGTGCGATGCCGCAAGGGGTGATGGGCTTTGCTGCGGCCCAGGTTGCGTCCCCTCTGGCACATCCACACAAACAGCAGCTGACCTAGAAAAGAACAAGGCCTGCCGCAGAATTTATAGACAATCTCTACAATGGGGACAAGCCGGAGGTCTTAGATGGCAGTGGACAAAAGTGGTTGGGTACTAAACCATTCCTCTATATACATCTTTATTATCACTAGAGGGATCCCCAGCAGGAGGAAGGAGGTCCTGATTCCTCTATATAGATCGTTATCACTAGAGGGATCTCCAGCAGGAGGAAGGAGGTCCTGATTCCTCTATATAGATCGTTATCACTAGAGGGATCTCCAGCAGGAGGAAGGAGGTCCTGATTCCTCTATATAGATCGTTATCACTAGAGGGATCTCCAGCAGGAGGAAGGAGGTCCTGATTCCTCTATATAGATCGTTATCACTAGAGGGATCTCCAGCAGGAGGAAGGAGGTCCTGATTCCTCTATATAGATCGTTATCACTAGAGGGATCTCCAGCAGGAGGAAGGAGGTCCTGATTCCTCTATATAGATCGTTATCACTAGAGGGATCTCCAGCAGGAGGAAGGAGGTCCTGATTCCTCTATATAGATCGTTATCACTAGAGGGATCTCCAGCAGGAGGAAGGAGGTCCTGATTCCTCTATATAGATCGTTATCACTAGAGGGATCTCCAGCAGGAGGAAGGAGGTCCTGATTCCTCTATATAGATCGTTATCACTAGAGGGATCTCCAGCAGGAGGAAGGAGGTCCTGATTCCTCTATATAGATCGTTATCACTAGAGGGATCTCCAGCAGGAGGAAGGAGGTCCTGATTCCTCTATATAGATCGTTATCACTAGAGGGATCTCCAGCAGGAGGAAGGAGGTCCTGATTCCTCTATATAGATCGTTATCACTAGAGGGATCTCCAGCAGGAGGAAGGAGGTCCTGATTCCTCTATATAGATCGTTATCACTAGAGGGATCTCCAGCAGGAGGAAGGAGGTCCTGATTCCTCTATATAGATCGTTATCACTAGAGGGATCCCCAGCAGGTTGAAGCAGGTCCTGATTACTCTATATAGATTTTTATTATTACTAGAGGGGTCCCCAGCAGGAGGAAGGAGGTCCTGATTCCTCTATATAGATCTTTATTATCACTGGAGGGATTTCCAGCAGGAGGAAGAAGGTCCTGATTCCCCTACATAGATCTTTCTTATCACTAGAGGGATCCCCAGCAGGAGGAAGGAGGTCCTGATTCCTCTATATAGATCTTTATTATCACTAGAGGGATCTCCAGCAGGAGGAAGGAGGTCCTGATTCCTCTATATAGATTGTTATTATCACTAGAGGGATCCCCAGCAGGAGGACGGAGGTCCTGATTCCTCTATATAGATCTTTATTATCACTAGAGGGATCTCCAGCAGGAGTAAGGAGGTCCTGATCCCTCTATATAGATCTTTAGTTATTACTAAAATCCACTCTTCAGGCAGTGAGGGTAAGAACCGGTCTTACCCTTGTATTAGTCTGTGTCCTCTTCACTGACGCCTGCACCTTGCGAGTCTCATAACATGCAGATGAGATTCCTGCCACCCGTGAGCCATAATTTAAGCCTAATACAGATTTGTGTAACTTAATTACTTGTTTAATAATACTAATGTTTCCTCTCGTTTGTTAGTTTTGTGAGTGAGAATGAAGGCTTTTTAGGGAATTTGTATTTGTTCTCCCTTGCCCACTTTTTTCTGCAACCAGCTCCAGGTAGAACTATAGAATTACTTAATTATGGCTGATAGCTGGACGTTTACAAGGGGACTGCACAAATACATTCCGGACATGTCACAATATACAATAACAGTATCATTTTTTTTTCAACCTTTTTTTCAACCTTCTATCATAAATTAGCATTTTTTGAGCTCCACTTTGTGACTTTGCCTATTCTGAGATGATGTGGTCAGTCTGCTGCTGGAAGGAGGAAGCATTTCCCCAGTCTCCCCTCCCCCAGTGATCAGACTGCAAAATTGAAACTTTGTAGCAAGTCTCAAGGCCACATATTTGTGAACAAAGCCAATAACTGCACGGGCATCAGAGTTACATAGTTACATAGTATTTGAGGTTGAATAAAGACATAAGTCCATCAAGTCCAACCTATTGCGTGTATGCATTTATGTTTGAGCAGGTGTGTGCGTGTATATGAGTCCATGTGTGATTTTGCTCTTAGCAATACCTGTACCCCTGTATATTACGGTCTCCCAGGAACACATCCAGGAGTCTCTTGAATGATTCCACACTCTTAGCTGAAATCACTTCCTGCAGCAGCGAGTTCCAGACCTTAACCGCTCTAACTGTGAAGAACCCCCTGCGCCCTGTGTGGTGAAATTTTTTTTCCACCAATTTTTGGTTGCGCCCTCTGGTCTTTGTTACGGAGCTGACCGTAAACAGTTTGTTACTAAGGTTGCTGTCACCCTTGAATAGTTTATACAGGAGAATCATGTCCCCCCTTAATCTCCTAACCTCCAACGTTTTCATTTTAACAACCTTGTTTCATAGTTCATATCTTCCAACCCCTTAATGAGTTTGGTTGCCCACTTCTGGACTTTTTCCAGCTCAAGGATATCCTTTGAGTATTGGTGACCAAAACTGGACCGCATACAGTGATCTGTAAAGTGGCAAAATTTGTGAAAGGTAATAAATACCTGGATGTGTTACACTGATACATTACTTAGCATGCTACATTTATTGTCAAAAAATATATCTAATGTTAGGCAGAGGCGTCCCGAGGCGGGGTGACACCTGGTGCGGGTACCGGGTGACACCCCGCAGTGACGTCATTGAGTAGTACGCGTGTGACGTCATCGCGCACACGTGTGATGACGTCACACGCTGTTACCTGCCGGCGGCCATCTAGGTGAAGGACGCTGGCAGAGAGAGAAGGGGGCGTCACCCGTCGGGATAAGGTATGCCGCCGGGTCCCCTGCTCTCTAGAGTAAATGTCGACCTCTTGGTCCTTGACCGAGTGCCCGACTTTTCAGAGGGGGGTGACACCAAAATGACTGGCAGTCATTTTGGTGTCACCCCTCCAATGGTATCACCCGGGTGCGGGCCGCACCCCCCTTCTGACGCCACTGATGTTAAGTCCACTTACACTGTGATGTCATCGAGCAGGCCTGCATAACCTAACTGGTTGAAAAGAATTCCAAATCCTTTTTTATATGTATCTGAAATATGTATTTAGCAGTTGATATTTTGTTCTGCTTTAAATTCAAAAGTTCAAAGCTTTAAAAGTTCAAAGCTTTAAACGGTTTCCCTTTAACTTTCCAAATCTTAACTGGACCTTGTAAGCCTTCCACCATTCAAGGTACTACAATGACCCAAAGCTCAGTATATAGGGAGCTACAGCTCGCGGTATACTGAGACCGCCGAGATCCACCCAGCTGCGTGAGTGACAGCTGGCTCTGCCTATCCAGAGGCAGAGCCAGCTGTACCCGCCCTCCAGAGCCAGGGATTCCTCCCCCCTCCCTGCTCCGATCCTCCAGCGCTGACTGGAGGAATGGACGGTTGAGGGGGGGAATCCCTGCAGAGAGATGATCGAGAAGTGAGCAAGCGACGGTATGTGTTCGCTCACTTGCCGATCTATTGAGCCGACATGTGACAGTTTCATTGTCACAAGTCGGCTCGAACTATGAGGCTGACTGATTTTCACTCACCTCATAGTTCTCCTTTAAGTTGCACGGAGGTCCGGAGGCAACAAGGCAAGTCTACCAAGGACCTGACCTCTTGGTCAAAAGAGGAGGCTATTAAGCTTGTTTCCTGGACAGTTGTCGCGTAGAACCTACCAAACATGAAACATTTGACAAATTAAATAATTTAGTTAAGAATGTTCACAGCCAACATATTCAATTCGTTATAAATTCATTAATTTCTGTTATTTTGGAAACACCTCGTCAGCTTGACCATGACCAAGACCCTCAAATACCTCGCTGTAGAATACGAAGAATAACTGCCTCTGTGTTCCACAACAAGACACTCCAAGGATCCGGCAGAAGAACAATTTGTTCCTATAACTTCTTTCGGCGATGTCATTGTAGCAAGCCATTCTGTTATATAAAGAACCTAACATTAGCATATAAGCACCTAATGTTGCCATTCAGTCATTAATAAAACATAACAATGTCTTTTCTTGATCACTCGGCTGCAATGCTTCATTCCTCGACTGACAAGACCCGAGTCGTTTGTAGATGAAGGCAGAAGTTCTACGGTGCTACAGTAACATTTGTTGCTGTAAATAAAGCTGACACCCCAGAATCGCTGGTGTCAGATCAATTGTAAAACAGCGCTGAGAAGCGAAGGGACAGCTCTATAAAGGGAAGAGGTGGAACTCTCCAAACATCTGTATCATTGTACACAATAGTCTCTGGAAACTTGTGTTTGTCACATTGACGGATGCGGGCCTCTATTGTCAGCGAACTGCCAGGAAAGGAGACAAATCAATAGAGGAAAAAAAAAAAACCATAACATTCTCTCGTGGAGAAATGATCACCGAGGAGGGAGACGTCAGATGTGCAGGACCGGGATCTTAACCCGAGGACACCGGGAGGACATTGCAAAATACTCTTCAGTGCTCCTTAATTCCTACTGTGGCCGTAGACTAATTCTCAGTTCAGCTACTGATATAACCTTCATCTGTGTTTATGGGGAGCTGCAGAACAACAGGTGACAGTTGACATCAGGCTTGTGGAAGACACGGCTTCTCTGTAAGGTGATGGGTGGGGTTAATTTGGGATGACAGCATAGAGCAGAGGTGGGCAACATTGGCACTGAAGCTGTGGTGCAACTACAAGTCCCATGAGGCATTGCAAGACTATTGACAGTCACATGACTCCCAGGTGCATGCCTCTCTTCATTACAGCCATCACACTGATATGTTGGCTTTTGGCTACTTAGATGCTTGTGGTCCAATGAGTTTTGGCACAAATGTTTTTGGGATCAGATAATTCTGGTTACATTTTAGTAATGGCTTGCGATGCACCAATACCGATACTAGTATCAGTGCCGATGCTGAGTATTTGGTGGAGTACTCGCCAAAATGCTCAGATACTTACCCCGAAACTGATTCCTGAATGAGAGGTTCTGATTCCTGTATGGGAGGTTCTGTTCCCTGAATGGGAGGTTCTGATTCCTGTATGGGAGGGTCTTATCCCTGAATGGGAGGTTCTGATCCCTGAATGGGAGGGTCTGATCCCTGAATGGGAGGTTCTGATTCCTGTATGGGAGGGTCTTATCCCTGAATGGGAGGTTCTGATCCCTGAATGGGAGGGTCTGATCCCTGAATGGGAGGTTCTGATCCCTGAATGGGAGGGTCTGATTCCTGAATGGGAGGTTCTGATCCTCCCTGAATGGGAGGTTCTGATCCCTGAATGGGAGGGTCTGATTCCTGTATGGGAGGTTCTGATTCCTGTATGGGAGGGTCTGATTCCTGAATGGGAGGTTCTGATCCCAGAATGGGTGGGTCTGATCCCTGGATGGGAAGGTCTGATCCCTGGATGGGAGGGTCTTATCCCTGTATGGGAGGGTCTGATTCCTGAATGGGAGGTTCTGATCCTCCCTGAATGGGAGGTTCTGATCCCTGAATGGGAGGGTCTGATCCCTGAATGGGAGGGTCTGATTCCTGTATGGGAGGTTCTGATTCCTGTATGGGGGGGTCTGATTCCTGAATGGGAGGTTCTGATCCCTGAATGGGTGGGTCTGATCCCTGGATGGGAAGGTCTGATCCCTGGATGGGAGGTTCTGATCCCTGAATGGGAGGTTCTGATTCCTGAATGGGAGGTTCTGATCCATGAATGTCAGGGTCTGATTCCTGAATGGGAGGTTCTGATTCCTGTATGGGAGGTTCTGATTCCTGTATGGGAGGGTCTTATTCCTGAATGGGAGGTTCTGATCCCTGGATGGGAAGGTCTGATCCCTGGATGGGAGGGTCTTATCCCTGAATGGGAGGGTCTTATCCCTGAATGGGAGGGTCTATTGTCTTCAGCACAGGGTACCTGCGCAGGACATTGCAATACCTTGCCAGAAATACTGTAAATGATGCCTGTATTGGGGTGCAGGAACCTGCACTTCATTTAATAGATCCCTACTCATGGGTAATCATTGTAGCACATGGTGTATGTGCGACTCAAGGCAGAAAATCCTCGATTTACCGATACTGGCGCGTTCCGCGGCTCGCCAAGAAGGTGTCAGATTAACACCATTATGCAAATGTGACATATTAGATTAATCTGCTCTGACCTTTCCATCCCAAAGCGATCCGTAGAAAATACAGTCATTTTATTTGATACATTTAGTTCCATCGCAAAGTTCTTTATATCTATTTTTATATCCCATCTGATCACATCAGGGCATGGCTTGTCAAGACGTATTCTAATTTCTCTCTCTGATTTTCAGTCTTTTCAGCCATATTATCCTACGCAATGTCATTACGGAGCTCGTTCGGCGACGCTTTCTGCCATTATCTCTTTTTATTTGAAGGCGCTCTGGCTGTTACTTGTAACAAGTCTTGTGTATATTGTACATTCTGCTATACAGACAGTGAGGGATGAACACAAGGGTACAGGGTAATGAACTACCATGCGTTGTGGTGTGCTACTGCACCAAAAATGGTGCACACCCCTTTTTTTGTGAGATGTTCTGGTGCACTGCCAGTGCGTTCAATTGAATGGGATGTGTTAATGCAACTGTTAGGGTGACATGTGCTTCCCTGAAGGGCGGAGTCTAAATACCAGCTGGGCTTGGCTGCTTGCTGGTAGCAGGTTGCGATCCCCAGGGTTGCCCCGCCAAGGAATGAACGACAACAGGAGGGCTCCAATGAGGAGACAGTAGTCAGATCCAGGCAGAGTTCAGGGCAGCCGGCTAGCAGAGGGTGGTCAGATGGTTCACCAGAGCTTCTGATGGTGGAGATGGGCTTGGCTGCTTGCTGGTCGCAGGTCGCGATCCCCAGGGTTGCCCCGCCAAGGGATGGACGAGAACAGGAGGGCTCCAATGAGAAGACAGTAGTCAGATCCAGGCAGAGTTCAGGGCAGCCGGCTAGCAGAGGGTGGTCAGACGGTTCACCAGAGCTCCTGATGGTGGAGATGGGCTTGGCTGCTTGCTGGTTGCTGGTTGCAGGTCGCGATCCCCAGGGTTGCCCAGCCTAGGGATGGACGAGAACAGGAGGGCTCTAGTGAGGAGACAGTAGTCTGATCCAGGCAGAGTTCAAGGCAGGCGGCTAGCAGAGGGTGGTCAGACGGTCCCAGGTCAGTAACGAGTAATTAGAGGATAAACGCAGGAGACAAGAGCAAAGTCGGGTCCAGGCAGAAGATCAGGGCGGGAAGCAAGCGAAGAAGGGTCAGGCGGTCCGGGTCAGCAATGAGAAAGCAGCAGAAGTATAAGCTCTTTAGACAAACAGGAAGCAGCAAAAAGAGACAACATGCCCAGCCTCAGGGTACACTGGAAGTCCTGGTCTGGAGTCTGCCATACTAGCCATACTGTCCTGCACCCTGTGAGATCCATTAGTAGCGGATCTTCTGGAAATCCTGGCTGGGATTCTCAGAGGAGAACGGTAAACCCTGACAGGTACTCTAACGTTACCATGACAGCAACATTGTAACAATACCGCTCTTTATTAAGATACATTTCAGGTAATTATACTAATAAACAGTAACAACGTGCACCTAAACCACTTCACATTATATCACTCGCATTTATCGCACCCCCTATTCACACTGATAAAAAAAGTTAGGCACACACCAGTTAGGCCTGTTATCTTTGATTAAAACTGTCCTGCTGCTGGCCAGTTTTATACTGCTGAATCCTCTTCAGTATCTTAACTATTGTAGTAAAGCTCCAGCCTGAGCTCTTTGCCTCCAGTAAATTTGGGCCTAGCCTTGCCATTTAAAGTTGTCCTGCTGCTGGCCGATATTGCTAATACATACTACAAGCCTTACAGCCCACTCGCCCACAGCAGCACAGAGACTCAGTAATGACATCACAGGATCTACAATAACCTATGTAATGAAAACGGAAAGGTTTTATTTAAACATTTTATTATCCTGTTGATGAAGGGGGAGGGGGGGGAGGGGAGGGAACATATAAGTGGATTAAATTTCAGCTTCGACCTTAAAAATAATAAACCATTCAGATTGCCCGACATAATCCCGGCAAACGCGGCTGATCTGTAAACGAACGGGGAAAAAGAGAAATCAATATTCCCGGGATCAGCCAAGTGAGACAAAGCTGCTCCAGTTGTCTGCCTTGGTTGCATACATTTCCATGGAGTCCCCCGGTCCCCCCCACAGCCCCCCCCTGGGGCCCCCGGTGCAGATCTCACACGCAGTGACAATATTAACCTCCAGAAATTGTGTGACGGTAATGAGACTCCTCACAAGTCATTTTCCACGAGAGTTCAACAAACAGATCAATGCGCAGAGAGAACACAGATCCCATTACCGGCGAGAGAGGAGCAGAGCTACACGTGTCATATGTAATCATTATCACCGCTCATTCCTGCCGGTGACACGCCGCAATCAGGACATGAACGACCCGAAGATTGCCGGGACCGGAGGCTCCTCATGCGGCTACTTCACATCCCATAATAAAATATTCCCACCGGGCCCCCCCAAGATAAAGAGGACCTGTCATCAGATATATTGTTTCATCATAGGTACATCATGTAACACTTCCAGGTATGCATTACCTCTCACAGAGATCACAGCACCCACCCTGACCCCCTTCATCTGCGTTTCTTTTGGCGCCATCTTTGTTCAGGCATCAACCAGGGTCACCGATCAGACATAACACAATCATGTAAAATCTGGTATCTGGTGCAATTATCAATGTTGCAGTCTGATCAATGGGGGAGGCAGGGGGACTAAGGAAATGCTTCCCCCTGCCTGCAGCAGACTGATCACAGGGTTAGGGGAGACTGAGGAATTGCTTCCTCCTGCCTGCAGCAGACTGATCAAAGGGGGAGGGGAGACTGAGGACATGCATCTATCGGCCTGCAGCAGACTGATCACTATGGGAAGTGAGACTGAGGAATTGCTTCCTCCTGCCTGCAGCAGTCTGATCACTGAAGGAGGGGAGACTGAGGAAATGCTTCCTCCTGCCTGCAGCAGACTGATCACTGGGGG
>NW_017306798.1:359164-359541 GCF_000935625.1 Nanorana parkeri | reverse complement strand
TCCTCAGCCGGCACTGCGCACAGGTTGTGTCTGAGCTCACCATCATAATTAGCACTAATTGTCTGAAGTCATCCCCCCGGAGCTCAGCTATTACCTCCATTCCAATCAGATCCGGGGAGATCCCACAGACTGAAGAGGAGCTCTTTCCAGGCTGGGAGTTCTGCTCCATTATAACGCGGCACACTCATTACATGCATCCCTGTGGGAGGAGCTGAGAACGCAGAGAAGACAATTCCTCATCGCTGGCTATGTTTAGAATGCTGAGAGAAGACGAGTCAAAGGACCTGTTCAGAAGAGCTCCTCGAAGCCAACCTGTGTTTTGTACGACCACACTGGGCAAAACCAAAGGTGCTTCAATGCCCAGCCCCCCCCCCCCC
>NW_017306798.1:331300-358989 GCF_000935625.1 Nanorana parkeri | reverse complement strand
CAGGCACCAGTCAGTGCAGGAGGTGTCAGGCAGATCCATGATACAGGCATCTGCCAGGCAGATCCATAATACAGGCACCAGTCAGGGCAGGAGGTGTCAGGCAGATCCATAATACAGGCACCAGTCAGGGTAAGAGGTGTCAGGCAGATCCATAATACAGGCACCAGTCGGGGCAGGAGGTGTCAGGCAGATCCATAATACAGGCACCAGTCAGGGTAGGAGGTGTCAGGCAGATCCATAATACAGGCATCTGTCAGGGCAGGAGGTATCAGGCAAATCCATAATACAGGCACCAGTCAAGGCGGGAGGTGTCAGGCAGATCCATAATACAGGCACCAGTCAAGGCGGGAGGTGTCAGGCAGATCCATAATACAGGCACAAGTCAGGGCGGGAGGTGTCAGGGAGATCCTGATTGTTGTCACCATAGGGCTAACCAATATATGGACAATGGTGGTCCAATCTGCAAGCCAATCCCAGAGTTTGGATGGAGTAAAGGAAAGTTTTGGATCAGAATCTGCCTAACACTTCCTGCCCTGACTGCTGCCTGTATTATGAATCTGCTTAAAACATCCTGCCCAGATCACTTCCTGTGTAATGAATCTGCCTAGCATCTCCTGCCATGATCGCTTCCTGTGTAAGGAATCTGCCTGGCATCTCCTGCCCTGATCCCTTCCTGTGTAAGGAATCTGCCTAGCATCTCCTGCCCTGATCACTTCCTGTGTAAGGAATCTGCCTAGCATCTCCTACCCTGATCGCTTCCTGTGTAAGGAATCTGTTTAGCACCTCCTGCCCTGATCACTTCCTGTGTAATGAATCTGCCCATGATCTCCTGCCCAGATCACTTCTTGTTTAAGGAATCTGCTTAGCACCTCCTGCCCTGATCACTTCCTGTGTAAGGAATCTGCTTAGCACCTCCTGCCCTGATCACTTCCTGTGTAAGCAATCTGCCTATCATCTCCTGCCCTGATCACTTCCTGTGTAAGGAATCTGTTTAGCGCCTTCTGCCCTGATCACTTCCTGTGTAAGGAATCTGCCTATCATCTCCTGCCCAGATAACTTCCTGTGTAAGGAATCTGCCTAGCATCTTCTGCCCAGACCCCCCAGACCACTTCCTGTGTTATGACTTGTATGTTGTATGTCCTACTCTCTTGATTGTTGATTTGATCAGGTTTACATTTCTACTGCCAGCCACTAGTAGTCATGTTGGAAAATTTGAAGAAAAACCCATACTGCCTTTAAGGGGTTTTACAGATTTTTCCTCCAATAATAATTTTTCTGTTGTTAAGGAATATAGATAGATAGATAGATAGATAGATAGATAGATAGATAGATAGATAGATAGATAGATAGATAGATAGGAGATAGATATATCGGGAGCCAGTGACTATTTGAAGGTCGAAGCTTCCGGGAACGAATTTTCAAACCATGAGACTGTCCCTGGGGATGGGTGACAGCTGGAACCTCCATGACAGCAGGACGGGTCCCTTTTAAAAGGAGAACTATGGGGTTAAGTCTTTTCCCCATAGTTCTCCTTAGGGTAACGGGAGGACACAAACTAGCGTCCTCCCATCACCCTAAGCTAAGTAGCGAGCTGTATACTGAGACGCCGCAACTGAAGCGGATCCCGACAATTGTGCCTGGATCCGCCCAGCTGCGTGACTGACAGCTTGCTCTGCCTATCTAGAGGCAGAGCCAGCTGTACCCGCCCCCTCCCCCGTCCCCTCTGCCAGTCAGCGCTGGATGATCGGAGCGGGGAGGGGGGAATCCAGCCCCTCCCCCTGTCACGGCAGAGAGCCGTGACAGGATCGAGAGGTGAGCGAACGCCGGTATGTGTTCGCTCACCTCCCGATCTACTGAGCCGACCTGTGACAGTCTCATTGTCACAGGTCGGCTAGAACTATGAGGGGAGTGAAAAGCACCCCCCTCCCCCCCTCATAGTTCTCGTTTAAGAGTCTATGCTTTCCATGGCCTTGTCTGATATTGCTGGGACTCATGTATACATATTGATGTATGATGGACGGGCACATAATGAGAAGTCTCCCCCCCCCCATCAAGCAGAATCTCATCCTCATAACTTATGATGGGGTCTGAGCAGTAACGGGAACGGACGGAATACATTCCAATAAAGCAACTGGAAGAGAAATACGGAAATGGAAGCAGAAAGAAAAATGTGAAGAGCGATGTGAACCCGGAGAGCCCGGCGGTGAGTCACCGGAGATGATCGGCTCAGGGACATCGCTGGAGGGGGATAGAATGCATGGCCAGGATGCAGCAAACATTTACTTCTTGCCCATTTGGGTAAACAGAATCCGCACACCGACGCAAATCATAATCCTTCTCACCGTCAGACCTCCGTCCCAATAACAGGCCCACATCTGTCAAATTCGGCACGAATAGCAAAAACAAAATGCAGCAGGCAAAAAGAAGACCTGTACTGGGATTTGGAGACCGCCATTGCTAAAGAGTCATCGGTGAGCTCCGGTCCGTGGTTTTACCTATAGGCTGAGATGATGCAATCAGTTTGCTGCAGGCAGGAGGAAGCATTTCCTCAGTCCCCCCCTCCCCCAGTGATCCAACTGCAGCATTGTAACTTAAAAGCTACAAAGTTGCTCGCCTTGTAACTGATCCTGACACCGGGGTACTGCGTATTGTTTACCGATGACACGGGTAACAGGTGTTGGTTTGAGGCAACACGGTCAGCTTGCCAGGTCTCAAAGGTCTCGCTTCCGCAATGTGAATTTGCTAAAGATAGAAAAAAAACCCGCAAAGATAAAAAATTCCATTAATAATGTCGTAGGCGCGGCGTTGGCTTCCTGATTGGATGAAATATACAGATACAGACTGTACATCTGAAGGCACTCCAGGGGGTTAATTAGTCTCTGTCTTTTTCTCTTCCATTTCGCACTGCTCACATCGCTCTCGGAGACATTATATAAGCACTGAACTCTCCGGCTCTTCTCTCCACACTCACTCATTTGTGCTTAAAGATTTCATCTCTTGACATTTCTGGAATGTGAACTGTATACATGTATATATTAGGTATCAGGTGGGAAGATGAAGTCAACTTAGTCCTTCATCCTGGGGGGGAGGGGGGTGGTTCCATTTCTGTCCACAAAATTAGAAATGGTCGCCTTCAAGATTGTTCTTAAAGGATGTGTCCACCCCTAACTGATTGTGCAGCTTTAGATAGATTTTGAAGTGCTGGACTACCTATCTCTTTGGGACTCTATTGGGGAGTTCTTGGGTCTGCTGGGGGCTCCACCATTGCTAATGGATATTTAGTTTATGTTTCATTATGGAGGATGCAAGAGGATGGAGAGGAAATGCCCTAAAGTGGGCAGGAACATCCAAAACCCCCAGGTGGGAGGGATCCAAAGCAAAATATTTGGTGTAGAACTTCATAGCTTGATCAAGCAGGCGTCTCAACCAACCATTGTGTGTGTAAATATATATAGATATCTATAGATAGAGATCTAGAGATCTATAGAGAGAGAGAGAGAGAGAGAGAGAGAGAGAGAGACTCACATCAGTCAGGTGCAGAGCAAAGTTAAAGGAAGTTGGCAGACAGGCATAGTCTAGGGTCCAGACTGAAGGTAGAGGAAGATAGCAGGTAGTCATAGTAGAGGATCCAGGCAGAAATTAGGGAAAGATGACAGGCAGGCATAGCTAAGGATCCAGGCAGAAGTTCAAGGAAGGTGGGAAGGAGCCATAGTCCGGGATCCAGACAGAAAGAAGGGGAAGATGACAGCCAGGCACAGTGCAGGATCCAGACAGAAGGTCAAGGAACGTGGCAGGCAGGCGCAGTCTAGGATTGAGGAAGAAGGTCCAGGAAGGTGGTAGGTAGGCATAGTCCAGGATTGAGGCAGAAGATCGAGGAAGGTGGCAAGCAGGTATAGTCCAGGATCGAGGGAAAAGGTCCAAGAAGGTGACAGGCAGGTGAAGTCCAGGGTGCAGACAGAAGGTAGGATAAGTGGGCAGACAGGTGTAGTCCAGGATGCCAAGAGTTCAGGATCAAGGCAAAGGGTCAAGGAAGGTGGCAAGCAGGCATAGTCCAGGATTCAGGAAGAACATCAGGAACGGTGGCAGGCAGGAGTAGCCCAGGATCCAGACAAAAGGTCAGAACAATAACCAGGATCCAAGCTGCATTATAAACAGGAAATTAGGAACATGTACCAGATAACATAATCCACCCCAGCCACAGCACAAAGCAGGTGTGGATACCTGATGGCAAATTACCTGGAAGTACAAGTTCATGGACTTTAGAATAAAAACTTCCAGGCCTCCACCCCTCATCTCTAGACCCCCTAACCTATTCTGAGCTAATCCTCAAACCCCCCTCAGGTGCCTACTTACCTTGCCAATGGCCTCCCATGATGTAAACTGCCCATGTTTGTGCTGTACCTTCCTGTAGATTTGAATGGGGGCCTTGGAGTAAACAGGAAACAAGTACCCTCCATTCTTAGCCCATTACAATTGACAAAATCAAACTTCTTGTGTATCATACGGATGAGTGGAGTGTAGTGGTTGTGGGGGGTTTTTTTGGGAGGGGGGTGTATTTAGAGTATTTCAGTACCATTTTATTCGGTTTTGTTTTTGTTTTTGTGTATTTACTATCGTAGCTTTGAATTTTTGTTATAAAATGAGGCTAATTAGGGGCTGTTATTGGCACGAAATCTGATCCAGATTAGATGTAAGGCGCTTCTATAACCAGAGGAGCCATTTATAGTCCAATAAAAACCTATTGTTTCCTTCCAAGGCAATTTGCCAAAATTGTGACATTTTGCTAAAATCTCCCCATTTTTGGGAGATTGGGGGGAAGTGAAAACTCACAATTTTAACCATCTCTAATGACAAGGTATACAGGTATGCTCCTACCATAAACTTGCTTGCTTCATCTGGTGACCGTTATAGACTTTGGAACCATTCTCACTTCAAGTATCAATGACCCAAACACGTAGTCTTGACTTTCCTCCATTCCTGTCCCAAGTCGGTGTCTCAGGAAATATTATAGCCAGTGGGTCATAGTTACAGACAGGTAATAGGTATTTTTTTGTAAAATTCAGCAATAGAGGCCTTGGTATTTCTTTCATGACAATCACATTTCTTGATCGTAATGTACAGGACACAGGCCAGTAAGGGCAGATGGGTTATATGGTGACTTGGACACTGGCCAGAGCAGTCTGGAGCCTATATAACCCCTCTGACTACTTCAGATCCTCAGTTTTTTTGGTGTCTTTAGGTGACGGACAAGTTCCTTTCTGCTTAGCTATTGCTTTTTCATTTAAGTTCCCTTTGACTACTCACAGCTTTCGTCAGCATGTATGCAGTTTCTGGATCAGTACCCCACAGCTGTAGCTTTAAAGGAGAACTATGAGGTGAGTGCTTTTCACTCACCTCATAGTTCTAGCTGACCTGTGACAATGAGACTGTCACAGGTCGGCTCAGTAGATCGGGAGGTGAGGGAACACATACCGGCGTTCGCTCACCTCTCAATCCTGTCACGGCTCTCTGCCGTGACAGGGGAGGGGCTGGATTCCTCCCTCCCCGCTCCTCCAGCGCTGACTGGCGGAACGGACGGAGGAGGGGGCGGGTACAGCTGGCTCTGCCTCTAGATAGGCAGAGCCAGCTGTCAGTCACGCAGCTGGGCGGATCCCGGCACAATTGTCGGGATCCGCTTCAGCTGCGGCGTCTCAGTATACCGCGAGCTGTAGCTCCCTATATACTGAGCCTAGGGTGATGGGAGGACGCTAGTTTGTGTCCTCCCGTTACCCTAAGGAGAACTATGAGGGAAAAGCCTTAACCCCATAGTTCTCCTTTAAGGGCCTTACCCGGACCCCGGACGGACAACAGAAGAAGATGCAGGGCCAGCCTGTAATGTCGCTATGGGAACTGGATCCTGTGTGGGCGCCCACTTGGCACAGTTTTGTGCAATGCGTTGGGATAGCTACGGGGTACTGTATAGGTCCAGGGCAGTAGGGCGTCCGCATTGGCGTGACCCAGGTCCCTGAAGACTCCCTTCACAAGTTACAAATACAAATTTTCAATTTTCAGTAAATATTCCTCATTTAAAAAATGCAATTGTGCTATTTCCGGCTTTGACCAAACGCTTCCAAAGCCACAAGCTCTTTGGCTCGCATAGCCGGAGAGAGATTAGCAAAGTGGAATGGAGTCCGGAAAAAAAAAGGAATATTAATTAGGATGCCAAGGAGCAACAATTTACATCTCCTGAAGAGGGCTAAGTGAATTTTCTTAACCGTGAACCATTCGCTTCATCCACTTTACTGCAACACGATACGGAAGAGAGTTTAACAGATCGCCCGGGGGTAAGATAAAATAAGAGGAAGATGTAAGGTCACGGCGGATGGAGACTGGAGGAAGAAGAAGAAGCCCCAGGACAGCAGAAGGATGAATACAATATACGTGGGGCACAGGACCTGACCCCCTAGCTCATTGTAAAGAAATAATTACCAGCGCAGAGACTCGGCCGCGCAGTCATCGGGCCCGGGAAGGTAGATCTCTGCGACAGTGGGCTATGTTAGAAATGATGCTTTTCCCTCCCAAGGCTAAGACTTGGTAAATAAGAAATACTTCTTCATGTAACAAGGTCTTTTATCAAAAACAGATGTTTTATTCAATGCTTTTTCTGTTTTCTGCTTATGGCCACTTATTTTTCGATTTTTATATTTCAATACAATACGCGGCTTCCCTGTGCAATGATGATTCACGCTCAGTACAGAAAAGTGTTTATGGCCGGGACTGGGGGAGTCTTGGGAGCCACGTAGCCTAAAAGTGTACAGTCGCCATTCATTTTCTGTTGTTCTCAATTGTATCTCACATTTTCTGGTTTCTTAAATCCATTCAGAGCAATTTTTAACCACCAACCAATACTCCCTCCCCATTCAGGGCGAAGTGGTAGTGTCTACCAATCTAAATAATACAGAAAATAGCACCTATCACAAAGAAATGGCTGAGCAGATGGCTGCTTATGGCAGCATCAACCAACCCATTAATTGTACGTTGCCCTTGCATCACCATCCGTTAAAAAAAGAATGGTAACTCAATGGATCCGAAGTGAACGGGGCCTTACTGGCAGGGCTGTAGCTACCATGGGGCGAGTGGGGCACTTGCCTCAGGCACAGCTGAGCACAGGGCGCAATTGGCAACAGGAGCGCCAGGCAGCCAACACAGCCGCGGCTCGGCAGGGAAAAAAGGAGCGGCACAACTTCTCCTCGGATCCCTGCTGCTCTCCCCCACCTGTATGGGCAGAGGACTCTGTGTCCTCAATCTCTTTTTCTATTTCAAAAGGGAAATGTCGGGGGGGGGTCTATTTAGACCCCTGATATTTCCATGAAGCCCCCCCAACAGTAAAACAAAAAACAACCCCCCACCCACACACACGCACTACTAGACATGTGCAAAGACTAAAATTTGTTTCGGGCGAAATGAACGGAAACTAAAAATGTTTTCTTTAGTTTCATCAAATGAAACAAATTTTTATGCCATTTTGGATTTGGCCTCCAGTTTATTCTGCGCATGCGCTCCGCCATCCTGGAGGCGGGGGGCGCATGACGTCACATACCGCACACGTCTGTTGGGGGCGGCACAATTTTCTAGTCTTGCCTCGGGTGCAAAAGGAGCTAGTTACGGCTCTGCTTACTGGTATGAGCTCACTGACCATGCACTATGCTTCACTTTGATATTTTGTAACTCCTGCGCGAATTCCCATATCCTCACCATTCGTAGCAGGGCTACAACATCCCATTTATAATTGTTATCCAGTGCACTGCGATTATTGTTCGTTATTATTGTTATCATGTAAAACAATTGTCTCATTCTATCTCATTCCACTTGTGAAGGATGATGAATGCCTCGTGTGTAGACTTTGCATCAAGCGAATCGTGCTGCAGATACGTCGCCTTTTATCAATATTTAATTGCAGATATTAAAAGAGGGCATTCCCGCTATCGGGGGACGGAACACTGGAGGGATCCAAAGCTGCTCATTCGTAAACATCTGAAAAAAAAGCCGCTTCTGGAGAACAATAATTCATTTATCGCTCCTTCAGCTTATTCATACTGAACATGAACGTTTAATTACAAAAAAAAAAAGAGAAGCAAGTTATTGTTAAAGTATCAAAGTATCTGTACAAGTAAAATCAATGGGGAACTTGTAATCTAACAGGACTAACCCTGCATACATGATCGTTATTATTATTATACAGGATTTATATACCGCCAACAGTTTGCGCAGCGCTTTACAATTTAAGGAAGACTTTACAGTTACAATACAATTAAATACAACATGGTTAGGAGAACATCCACTCTATATGCACTGAGCTCAGTTCTGGGTAGTTCAGCATTTTTTATATCCTAGGGTGACGGGAGGACGCTAGTTTGTGTCCTCCTGTTACCCTAAGGAGAACTATGGGGAAAAGCCCTGACCCCATAGTTCTCCTTCGACTCTGTTGACTCCGAATCCGAAACAGAAGAAAAATGTGTTTTCTTTGAAGAAACGAATGGAAACGTTTTTTATTTGGTTTGTCAGAAAACAATTTTTTTTTGCCCTGCACATGTCTAGTAAATTATGACAACTTATTTGAACCAGAATAAAGCCATAAACCTGAATCTTAACCAGAAGAATAAACATGAATGGCGCGTTTACAGTTTATCAAGTGACGACAATCGGTAATTTATACATTGTACCGGTTGAAGGCCACAAATGACAACATCCCGCGGTTTATTGAACAATTCCCCGGGGACAGAGGGATGGAGGAAAGTAATTAAACGGGTCCAGAATCTTCTACAGCAAATTGAGTTATAGAGGAAAATAATCTAGGCGGAGCCATCTGCCGGCCCGGCGATGTTCGGAGACGCCGCGCGAGAAAGCAGGCAGGAGTGTGCGTCTGTCCCCGCACTGCCGCCATTACATGCATAATTTCTGACTCTGATTAATCATAGCTCTGCTTCACGTTGTGCCGTCTTACATATATGTCACGGCCATGGCCGATGATTGGGAAACGGAGTGCATGCGCCGGTGA
Source organism: Nanorana parkeri (assembly GCF_000935625.1). Classification (NCBI taxonomy): domain Eukaryota; kingdom Metazoa; phylum Chordata; class Amphibia; order Anura; family Dicroglossidae; genus Nanorana; species Nanorana parkeri. The sequence continues at coordinate 349,952 of NW_017306798.1, read as the reverse complement.
AATGGCAAAAAAACTACAATACCCCAAATTTCCCATAAGTGACGCTTCCAAAGCTTTTACCGCTCATCAGTTTAGTGTTAACACTGATTGATGGCCTTAAAATTATTGCTCTCATGCTGACATTGGCGGGGATATGTAACATGTGTGGCGCAATTGTTGTTTTCGCACATAGGCGCACCCCATGCATGTTTGCGTTTGTATGTGCATGTACGTGGGGGCGAGGGACTTTAAGAATTTTTTTTGCAATTTTTAAACATTTTTATTTGTGATTTTAATTAATTCATTCATTCATTTTACACTTAACTTTATTTTTAACAAGCCCCCCTATATAATAAAAAAAGATGATGTGACAGGCACACTTTATGGAGACATCAGGAGTCTATTAGACACCAAATGTAACCTAGGGACCCCCAAAGAAGCTTATGAAGCAGCAATCCCAAATTTTTGGCCATAGGAATGCATTGCTAGATTCCTATTGGCTATTTCAATTTGCAATAGCCAATAGCAAAATAGCATTGCACCTGCACTCTGCTGCAGTTCTCCATCAGGTCAACCACTACTGATTGACAGCAGCAGAGGGCGGATACAATAGCTAGTTTGCTATTGGCTATTGCAAATTGAAATAGCCAATAGGAATCTAGCAATGCATTCCTATGGCCAAAAATTGTATTTTTTTTCTTTCTATTCTGACACGGCTCCGTGCCTGAAGTTAATAGCCGAACAGCGTTCAGCTCACTGCACTTTAGGTCGGTCATTCACTCGGCTGCCTACGGCAGATGGAAAAGCAGCAGCCAATCAATTGTGCTGCAGTGCTCATGTGCTAACAAGGAACATGCTGACAGAAGCAGAGAGCAGACATGAGATGAGAGATCAGTCAGCTGCTTCTCCTCTCACTGTCCAATCACGGGCTGGGGCAGAGACAAGACCTGTGATTGCAGCAGAAAAAAATCAGGTCCCCTCCCCTGCCACACAGGGTTGTGCTATGTGGCAGAGCTGTGTAAATCTCAAAACTGGAGAAAATACAAATCCATTGGCAGGTAAAGCAGCTCCCGCTTTTGTATTTTATCTGTGTTTTGCTGTTTGCCTGGAGTTCAGCTTCGGTTTCTTTGTGCAGCCCACTATATACAGTCCATGGAAGGATTCATTGTGAGATATTAGAGTACGTTTTGCATTCCATTGTACGCTGACAGCCCAGCGATAAGAGTCATTTTTATCATTTCCACCCCCATTGTCCCTCTTATTAAGCCCTGTCTTTTCTCCGGCGAATGATTCGTTTCTGGAGCGATATCTTTCCCAGGTAAGCCCACTAAACGCTCTGCCATTTTGTCTACTTATCGTTTCAGCTGTTTAAATCCATACTCCATGCGGCCATTATTATCAGTCAATAGAACCCAGCGGAGAATGCCTCGGGGAGATATTAGCGCTCACAACACGGAATTCTAATGGAGCAAACTGCTGTATGTTACAGATGGCGCGAGGAGATGGAACATGTGTGCCTCTCGGCCTTGGGGAGGGAGGATAAAATTAGACGCTAGGCAATATTATGTCAAAGAGACTCTTTACAAGAGGCAGCGAAATACTGGAACAAGGAACTCCGCAGAAACAAAATATTGTGGCAATATCTTATTCCCGGCGAACAGGAAAGGCAGCATAGTGAGGTACAGAGGGAGGGAGGAAAGCAAAGAGAAGGGAGGGAGGGAGGGAGGAAGGAAGGAAGGAAGGAAGGGGAAGGAAGGAAGGAAGGAAGGAAGGAAGGAAGGAAGGAAGGAAGGAAGGAAGGAAAGAGAAGGAAAAAGGAAGGTGGGGAAGGAAGGAAGGAAAGAGAAGGAAAAAGGAAGGTGGGGAAGGAAAAAAGGAGAGGGAGGAAGGCAGTGGAGGAAGGAAGAAATTAATTAGTGGGGCGGAAAGAATGAACAGAGGGAGGTAGGAAGGAAAGAGAAGGAGGGAAGAAGGAAGGAGAAGGAGGAATGAAAGAAATAGAAGGAGAAATGAAGGAGGAAAGAAGTAAGGAAGAAATGAGAAGGAAGGAGAGGGAGGAAGGAAGGAAAGAGAAGGAGAAAGGAAGTAAAGGTGAAGCAAAAAAGGAGAGGGAGGAAGAAGGGAAGGAATGAGAGGGAGGAAGGAAAAAAAATGAGAAAGGAGAGGGGAAAGGAAAGAAGGAGAGGAAGGAAAGATGGGAGAGGGAGGACAAAAGGAAAGAATGAGAGGGAGGAAAGAATGAACAGAAGGAGGCAGGAAGGAAAGAGAGGGAGGGAGGAAGGGAAGAGAAGAGAATGAGAAAAGAAGGAGAGGGGGAAAGAAAAGAAGGAGAGCAAGGAAGGAAAGAGAGGGGGAAGTAAGGAGAGGGAGAAAGGAAGTGGAGGTGGAAGGAAAGAAAGAAACAGACTAAGTAGAGGGAGGACGGAAAGAAAGGGAGGAAGGAAGGAAAGAAGGATAAAAGGTGTCACACTTGCTTACTCTCTAATGCAGTGATTTATCATGCGCCCCTCCTGGTTCAACTCAGAGAGTCAGTGCCGCAGCCAATCAGGACACAACTCCACTAAGTGGTGCCACAGCCAGTCAGGTGGCAGAGAATTGCATGGCTTTGAATTGTGTTCATGCTTATGCCAAGCCCCCCCTGCTGCAGTTCCTTGCCCTCCTGCAAAATTGTGTTACTCTTCTGAGTAAAGGACTGTTTATGTGAATCGTTGCCAAAAGAAATTTGAGACTTGAAAAAGAAGAACTGTAGATGCAAAGACTGTAAAATCCTAGAAAAGTGTTTCTGAAAGCCTAGGGGCCATCAGTCCACAGGACAATTGTCTACCAATGAAGGAAACCCTAGGAGTAGACGTCCAGGAGAAAGCATAATGCATTCTATGATGCTGAAGGAGAAAAACACTGAACAAAAATGGTGCATGTGGGGGATACTATGGTAGAAACCATTGCTCTCCTGTGCTCAATGTCTCCTTACAAAGGACAACCAGGGTGTCCTATAATAGATCTGGGACAACGTGATGTGGGTGGATGAGACAACAGTTAAGCTCTCTGGAAGAAACATGGAGCGCTATATCTGTAAGGGAAAAAAGCAACCAACATACCAACACCAAAACCTCATCCCAACCAAGAAGCATAATGGGGGAGCTGCTCTGTTGCCTCGGGTCTTGGACAGATTGATGCCATAGAGGCAAACATGAATTCAAAACGGTATCAAGAACTCATCTAAAGCACAGCAAAAGTCGAATGGTGCCCAAAACAAAGCAGTAAATCAATGAGAGAAGAACTTAACCTTTGGAATGACCGAGTTAGGGTCACAACCTCAATCCAAACTAGATGATGTGTCATGACCTGAAGAGAGCTGTTCATGAAGCAAATTCCAGAAATAATAAAGAACCAAAACAATTTTGCAAGCATGAATGGTCTAACATTGCTCCAGGCCATGGTGCAAGTCTGATCATCAGCTACAGGAAATGTTTGGAGGAGGTCACTGGTCCTAAAGTTAAAAAAAATACAAGGGTTCGTCTAGTTTTCTGGCTTGGACTGTGGATGTTTGAATGGCATGATAGAGGACAAATATCAATGTGTTACTAGTTTATAGGAGAGCTATGGGGTTAAGGCTTTTCCCCATAGTTCTCCTTAGGGTAATGGGAGGACACAAACTAGCGTCCTCCCGTCACCCTAGACTCAGTACACTGCGAAAATTTGAAGAAAAACCCATACTCCCTATAAGGGGTTTTACAGATTTTTCCTCCAATAATAATTTCTCTGTTGTTAAGGAATATAGATAGATAGATAGATAGATAGATAGATAGATAGATAGATAGATAGATAGATAGATAGATAGATAGGAGATAGATATATCGGGAGCCAGTGACTATTTGAAGGTCGAAGCTTCCGGGAACGAATTTTCAAACCATGAGACTGTCCCTGGGGATTAACCACCAAACCCCCCCCCCCCCCCGGGATGGACTACAATCTCAATACAAATTAGTAAACTACACATGAGATTGTAGTCCATCCAGGGAGTGGGCTTGGAGCGGTGACTACTTTTAGTAGTTATTCTTACTACTTAAAGTGATACAAATTCAAAAGGTTTTCAAGCCATTTCAAATGCTGATGAAATCACTTACAATGGATGCTGCTACTTGATGTTTAAAAGTGTTAGTATCCTGCAGAATCAGCTGGAATCCTGAGCCCTGATGTCCTGGTTTAGGGTGACTCCTTTCCCTTGCAGATTCCTATGGAGCCACCATTGTGTGTGCTAGTAAGCTGTGCGTGTCTCCGCAAACACACAGGTACAGCTAGGCAAGACACTCCCCTGCTTCTCACTCTTCACTCCTCCTTCTCCCGACTCCATGCTAGTAGATGGACATCTGCTGGAGACTGCTCTTTGCCTTGTGATCTTGTGCTGGACAGGAAGTTCTTTGAAGCTGAGCTGAGAGAGTTGGAGCTATTTGGATACATGATGACTGTGTGTGCTTGGTCAACAATGTAAAGAAATACTTTGTTGGGCAATGTACTGTATATTTGTTTGATCTGGATACATTTTTTAAAAGTTTAATATTACTTTAAATGTTGGGAGAAGGTTGAGGGTTCATTTAGGGGTTTGGTTAAGTTTTAGGGCATGGCGGAGAGGATAATGAAGTTCAACCCATGGATAGGTTAAGGTTAGGGGTCGGGGTGCGTGTGTGGGAAGGTATTGTATTCCTTTATTTAACTTAAAAGAGAACTTTGGGGTAAAAGTTCTCTTAAGGGTCACGGGAGGACACAAACTAGCGTCCTCCCGTGACCCAAAGCTCAGTACATAGCGGGCTACAGCTTCCGGTATACTGAGACCGCTGCAGCCGGGACGGATCCCGACATTACTGTCGAGATCCACCCAGCTGCGTGACTGACAGCTGGGTCTGCCTATCTAGAGCCAACTGTACCCGCCTCCTCCCCTGTCCGTTCCTCCAGTCAGCGCTGGAGGATCGGAGCGGGGAGGAGTGGAATCCCTGCAGGGAGCCGTGAGTGACAGGGAGATGATCGAGAAGTGAGCGAGCGGCGGTATATGTTCTCTCACTTCCCGATCTATTGAGCCGACCCGTGACAGTTTCATTGTCACCGGTTGGCTCGAACTATGAGGATCAGTGATTTTCACTCACCTCATAGTCCTCCTATAAAGAAATGCTTTACTGGGCGATGTCTATTTGCTTGCTCCGGATTCATGATTGAAAAAAAGATTCCGAGTTTATTTCTACTTTAAACTGCCTCCTTTAAAAAGTTGAACCTTGTTCCAGGAAACGCGTGGGACGAAAATCAGCCTATGCAAGATCATTTGTGATGCACATTATAGAACAATTGGTGTTGCAATGGATCTTTTCATGGTTATGGCAAAGAGAATCTGTGTGAGGGCTTTCCTGTTACCTCCCGCAGAGTCTCGCACCGTCGGGTGGTCTCCTTGTGCAGTGCTGAGCCCAGCGGCTGCTGTGTGTAGTGTCCGCTTGCTCCATCGTCCAGAGCTGTACAGGAAGAGGCACGCACGAGCACCGGACCGCCTCTTAAAGGGACAGTGCACACCCCTCCAAGGGAAGTGGTCCGCCCCTGGAAATGACATCATCTCATTGCCTACAGGTATATAAGCAGGAAGGGTGAGTCATTCTGTGCTTGGTTATTGTTAAGCTTGTTCTTAGAGTGCCTGGCGGTATACCTGTTTCTGATTCCTATTACCGACCCCCTGGCCTGTTCCGTGACCCTGATACTTTGCTGCCCTGCCCCCGACCTCTGCTACGTTCGACGACTACGATTCCGGATTGTGATTTTGCTACCGTGCTCTTGGACTGCCCTTGCACTGGCTACCACTACGCAGGAGATTGTGCGTTATCCAAGTCTACTTGAGTAGAGGTACCGACCGTACTGGCAAGTGCCCCGCGTCTGGGCTCCAACCATCACCAACCTGATAATCTGTGCATGTCATAGGACATTACATTTTCTTTTATTCATGTGTTATTGTTGAATATTCGTAACAAATACAGCCGACCTTCCTCTCTATATATATTTTCCTTTTTACAGCATAAAAGTATAATAAAATAATTCTGGTTTTCCTTTAATTTGGCGGTAACATGTGGAGGATTGCGACGCTTTCCGCCTGTTTGGGCCAAGACGGGTTAACTCGTCAGTCGTCTATAAAGCGGGTCTGCAGAGACGAGGAGCCTTTGTTAGAAAAGGTCACGGAGCCCTAATCTCCGGTACTTATATCGGTGACATTTATATTTATTGAGTAAAGAGGGAGAGGAAAGAAAGAAAAAGAACAGTGATAATAAAGAGTGTGTGAAGAATACGGATCATAAAGTTAAATTTCAGATGAAAGTGACTGCTCCAATCCCCGTGCCGTGCCTCTCGCCTCCACCTCACCGAGACATCATTAGACCCTCAGAAATCCACCGCCCTCGCCTCAGTCGTATCATTCATCCATACGGCTCACTCTACTGTGAGCCCTGCTGGGTTCTGGTGGAAGATCAGCTAGCGGCTACATTCATCTTTGCAACAATTTCCTACCGAATATCTTATAAATGTATCATTTTCCCCCTTTTTTGGGCCTTTAGGCTGAGCTGCGGGGCAACCAGCTGAATGCGCAATCAAAATCCTTTTATGTGAGCTCTCGGACCTGGCGAATACGGTCTGGTGATCCCAGGCAACCCTGCCAGACAGAACAGGCGGATCCCAGACCTCCCGGTGTAATTCAATGGCAACTAAACCCAAGAGCTAAAATGGAATATATTGCAGCTTCCCGGACCTTAGATGTGGTCAGGGCCGGATTTCCCACAAGGCCAACCAAGGCCCGGCCTTGGGGTAGCGGGGAGTAGAGGGGCAGCAGGGGTGTTGAATTTCTATCTCCCGATGCCAAAGAATTGCAGTTCCGGGCACCGGGCGGGTAGTTGTTTTCTACATTTAGCCTGGCTTTGGTCAAACAGAGCTAAATGTACAGCGGGGAAAGCCGCCGCTTGTTTTGTACAAGTGATCCCGGCAATGTCGCTGAGATCACTTGTATGCAGCCTGCAGGTCTACCATTCTCCATGGGGGTGGGGGGTTGGAGGGTAGGGGGGCACATTGAAGAACCTGGCCTTGGGGCAGCAGAGAGAGTAAATCCAGCACTGGATGTGGTGGCTGCGTTAGTTTTCATTTCAGGCTAATGACATTTTAGCAAGTACAGGAACAAACCTGTTGGTGTTGCAAGAGATGTGGTGTCCTTGTCACTTCCTGTGAGATAAGCTGGAACAACATGAACAGACAGCCCCTGCAAGGGACCTTCACCTCTGATACATTTCCCCCACAAGCAGGGCCGGATTTACTCTCTCTGCTGCCCCAAGGCCAGGTTCCTCAATGCGCCCCCCTACCCGCCAAACTCCAATGGAGAATGGCAGACCTGCAGGCTGCATACAAGTGATCTTGGCGGCATTGCCAAGATCACTTGTACAAAACAAGCGGCGGCTTCCCCGCTGTACATTTAGCCCTGCTTGCCGAAAGCAGGGCTAAATGGACAAAACAACTATCTGCCCGGCACCCGGGACTGCATGTCCCAGGCGTCAGTAGATAGGAATTCCATACCCCTGCTGCCCCTCTACTCCCTGCTGCCCCGAGGCTGGGCCTTGGTTGGCCTTGTGGGAAATCCGGCCCTGCCCACATGGCTGGGCTTAATCGTACAGACCTCTATGAATAAGCTCAGCCTTTCCAGGAAGAGTGAGTTTCCTAGAACAGCCCCCTCCCTCCTTGCACGTCATCGCCCTCTCCTACTCTAGGGGTGTCTAACTACTGTCTGTGCTGGCCCAGTTCTTCCATAACCTTTTATGAAGCTTCCAGGTGAGAGCGAAGGAAAATACTATAGGGTTTTACTTGAGTGACAGCTCTGAGTCTACTGACATTACATCCAAGATGGCAGCACCCAGCAGTAGCCTCGGGGCTTTTAGATGTCTACACAAGGGAGGTTTTTGCAGGTAAGCAACATGTATAAAATAGTTATATGCTCCTATGATCTTATGGAAAGATTTTTCTTTAAAACAATGGTCTGGCAACAGGGTCTCTTGAAGCTGTTTCCTGCAGTACCTGTCCCCCATCGCAAGACAAGATGTCCTAAGTCTTCCAGGATAAATAACGTCCAGCAACACTCAACCCGAAAGACTGAGGACAGACAAAGAGTGCAGGGATTCCTGGCCCTGCTCCTTGAGGAGTTGTTACCACGGGGCCCTGTACAAAGAGCAGCCATCATTTAGGACTGCACACTGCCTGGGGAAGACCAGAGAGAAAGAGAATCCAGCTGTTGGGCTTCACCTGTAAGGCTACGGGTTATAATTGAGTCAATGTTGGTGTCACCCCCTCTGAAAAGTCGGGCACTTGGTCATGGACCGAGAGCCCGACAGTGTCAGGAGAGAGGAGGGGACCCGGCGGCATACCTCATCCCACCGGGTGAACGCCGCCTCCTCTCTCTGCTAGCGTCCATCACCAAGATGGCGCCGCCAGCAGGCGTCAATAAGACGACTGGCATGCGTGATGACGTCACAGTGGGGTGTCACCCGGTCTCCGCTCTGGATGACACCCGGCCTCAGGACGCCCCTGAATTGAGTTGCTAGGGTTAGGGTAATTGTTAAGGATTAATCATTATTGTTATGTACAAGGAAGGGGAGCCAGGCACATGTTACCCCGTATCCGGGTATTTCTCATCTCTCCTACTGGTAAACAGGAAGTGAAGGCAAGAGGTGTATGCCATTTTAATGTGTTGCTCTACCTTGCAGTACCTTCTCTTCACCACCAGATGTCTTCAGTCTTGTGGTGCAAATGATGATTGGTTGAAGATTGAGGACATACTATGAGTGCAGGGCATCATGGTCCCAACCCCCTGAATGCTGGATGCATCACCCCAGTACCACTCTCTCAGGTCTGTTCACTAAAGGGTGAAGAGTTTGGAGAAGGCAGGAGAAGTGAACAGTCTAGGACAACATGGCTGAACTGGAAAGTGAGCTGAATTGGAGAATTTTTCCAAATCAGCTATTTTGGCCTAGACTGTTCCCTTATCCTGCCTTCTCCAAACTCTTCTCCCTTTAGTGTATAGACCTGTCTGTGTCACTGAATACCGCCCAGCCCAGAAAAAGTGTGAAGGGTATTCTGCTGCCTCATGTGACGGGCCTAAAGATATCGGAAAAGGCAAATACATTTCATAAATACAGTTTTGGGGGCTAGAGGTGGTGGGGGGGGGCACTGGGCAGATAACCCTAGCTCTATAAGTCGGCGGGTCTCATAGGGGAGAACCCTCTATGTGAGTGATGCCTAGGGTTGCCACCTGTCCAGGATTCACCCGGACAGTCCGGGTTTGGAATGCTGTGTCCGGATTTCATGGCAGCAGAAATCCGGACACAAGATGTCAAGCAGACAGGGGCAACCTAAATTAAGATAGGGGCTACTGGCCCCCCACTGAAAATAGTCTCAACTGTGATATTCACATATGAATGGGTGGCGCTATTTACATATGAATAAGCCACAACTCGTTCTCCCCCCAAAAATATCTGCGCATCGTGTTCGGGTTTCGCTTGAAGAAAAGGTGGCAACCCTAGTGATGCCACAAAGTGACATTAGAGGCCAAACTCAATGGGATGTAAGGAAACTCAAAGTCATTATTTTTGCAGCATAACTCAGTTTGCCTAAATCACTCAGCTGATCCCTATTCGGGAGAGAGAGATGACCAAACCTTTTTTCCATGACATGTGATCAACCCTGGAAGGATCTTGTTGCATCATTTTTCCCGGGAAAGTCGAGTATTTCAGCTTTTCTATTGCCCTTCATAGTTCAGTCTCATCAAATCTCACCATATTAGTACCAGTCTCCGACCCCCGGCTGTCCGTCGCTGGCAACGAGGGCTCATTGTCATTCTGTCCGCCGTATAGGACTGCGATGTTGGCCTTTGTTTACAAATGTCTTGTGACAGGCAGAACATCCTGTTTATGGATTTCTGTATGCAAATGTATTATGAAAAGTAGACAGATGAGAAGTCAGATTGCAGGTTCAAAGCCTCCAAATAAATGATATAAATGTCACTTTACTCACTTCTGCCAGGCTGTCCATCATCATGAAGAGTCATTCTCCGGGACTCGGGGCTCTTGTTACCAATAATATGAAATTGTCCTTTTGTTATTGGTCGTGTTTTTACACTCTGATATTTATTGCTGAGTAGCAGTGACCTGTATGTTAGCATTAGATATACAATCAGGATATTTCAATGTTATTATCGAGTCACGTGGAACCCAATCACTAGAATCTCATATTAGCTTTACCATGATAATGGCATTTCAATTATTTTTTATTTGAAGCTTTCGTTAAAATAATTCCTGGTGCATACCTCTCAACAGTCCCGGATCCCAGGCCGATGCCCTAGAATGTTACCAAAATCCCATTGTCTTGCCGGTCCAGGACATGTCCCACTGGAAAGTGCTGCAACTCTCGGTCCAGCACCTTACTGCGGATGTTTAATGACAGATTTAAGAGCAAGATGGGCCAGGACGAGAGTGGTAATTGTACGGAGGCTTCTCCTTTCCCTGCATACACACTCCTCCTCCATGTGTGTGCCTGTGTAAGTCTGCATGGTCAGCCTCCCCACTATTAATGCTATGAAATATATGCACTCTTCCTTATCCCATTATCCCACTAATACCAATGCTGGGAAATTCCTCCCACCGATCACCAGAGCATTATTCCTCCCACTGACCACTGGGGCATTCTACCTTCCACTAGCCATGGGGCATTATTCCTCCCACTGACCACAGGGGCATTCTACCTTCCACTAGCCATGGGCCATTATTCCTCCCACTGACCACAGGGGCATTCTACCTTCCACTAACCACCGGGGCTTTCTTCCTCCCACTGACCACCGTGGCTTTCTTCCTCCCACTGACCACTGGGGCATTCTTCCTCCCACTGACCACGGTGCAATGTTCCTCCCACTGACCATGGGGCATTAATCCTCCCATACACATCTCCCCGCCCAGCTCTGGCTGGCATCCCACCTAGCTCCTGGCAACAAGTGACGTCCCTCATTGCCGGGAGCTGAGTGGGAAGCTCTGACCTGTGCGATCATCCACCTCGCCCAGCCTCAGTCGATGAATTTGCTAGGAGTACCCCTGGCAATGCATTAGGGTGCAACTTAGAATGAATGGCCCCTGCATTGCACCAATGCACGTAACATGCATTGTCGCTCGTTGCGGTAAAGCATACGCTACCACAATACCATAGTGTGAATGGTCCCTTAAACTGACACTTCTAAAATACACTAAAACCTTCAGCAGCATAAGACGCCAGTACAATGTCAACCGCAGCCACGCGCCTCATTCACAGCATTGTATTTATTGCTTTACTTCGAGTCTGCTTCAAGGGTCCCCATGCTGATGCATTCATCTTAGTCATTCCCAGTTACTGACATACATGGTAATCAGCATGTATCTCGTGTATCTTTTCCCCTTCAGCCGCCATTTATGACATCATGCTGAATATTCACATAAGAACTTGTGACCAGATGTATCACAGCCAGTGACTGGCAGAATGAGGTAATGACAATATGCAGAGCGACTCCAATCATCAACGCTTTATCTCACCTCTATATAATAATGCTGCAAGACACATCACAGCCCATCTGAGGTGACATAATATCTGTGTGCCGCCCTGTTGTGTACTCAAAATATTTCCCTTGTACATGATGTCTTAAACCCTAATGCTGACATTGGTGCTCTCATGGCTCCTGCTATCCTATGTACAGCTTCCTATGTACAGTAAGCTGTACAGAGCTTCCTGAAAACATCACAGCACCCTGCCTCAGTACGTCTCTTAAGAGTCCTCAGAGCTAATGCAAGCAGTGGGCCGGCTCTTGGGAGGGGTTATGCAAATATTAAAATGCCTTGATGGGTGGGTGTCAGTCTGGAGGAGTGGACGTCCCTGGTGGAATGTCCCTCACTGTCCTCGTGCACAATGGAGTTCCATGGAACCTGCATCTTCCACGATGAGGTCAGTGGTCTTTAGACCGCTTGAGTGAAGGGGAGTAGAGGCTGCGGGGACTGGGTCCCCTCAAAAGCCCTCAGCCCTGATGCAAGCAGTGGGAGGAGTTATGCAAATATCAAAATGACTTGATGGGTGGGTGTCAGTCTGGAGGAGTGGACGTCCCTGGTGGAATGTCCCTCACTGTCCTCGTGCACAATGGAGTTCCATGGAATCTGCATTTTTCACAATGAGGTCACCGCTTGAGTGAAGGGGAGAAGAGGCTGCAGGGGACTTGGTCCCCTCAACAGCCCTCAGCCCTGATGCAAGCAGTGGGAGGAGTTATGCAAATACCAAAATGCCTTGATGGGTGGATGTCAGTCTTGCGGAGTGGGCGTTCCTAGGCAGGCAGTATTTGCATGCAGACCCTCCTAGGTAACGCCTGCATGTGATGCTGAACCGCCATGATTGACAGAACTGAAATCCAATGAATGAAAGGGGTGGGGCTAGGGGATAGTCAGGCTCGGGAGGAAAGACCTAGATGATGCTGAACCTCCTCCAGCCAGGGAATGAGGCCGGCTCTATCTGACTTGCTGCAGCTTCAAATGCACATTGTGAGAAGCTCCCGGTGTGCAGTCTCATCAGAGGAAGAGGAGCCGGTACAACTGTGCAAGCCTGAAGGGAAGGCCGGAGTTCAGTTTCAGTGAGTTCGTACGTTCACTTTGCTTCTTTTTTGCAGAAAGTGCGGAGTGCTGACACAAACAGTTGCATGCTTCTTTTCTCTCTTCTCTGGAATAAAGCTGGAGAGCAATAAATATATGTATGCCTCTTATGTCTGCCGCTGTCTCGCACCTCCCATCACGTACGCCGGCTTATAAATAATTGATAATATTAGGATGCTCTCTGAGATTCTTTTTGGAACGGGACATATGTGCTGTTAACACAGAATTTTAAGCAAGCTATTATCACAGAATATCGAATGTCTGAAATGAGTGATTTCATTGTATGGCAGCAGAGACTGACACCGGTACATACCGGGGGAGCAGACGTCAAGTCTCCAGAGAGGGGGAGGGACAGGAACAAAGAAAAAAGCGCCACTCTGCAGATTTCACAGGAGGGACCGCTCGATCAATTGGGGGTATTAACGGATCCTTCCAAAGAACGCCATCAATTCTAAGACGTTGGGACCGATTCATCTGACCACTCAAAGGGTCCCACCTGAGTGCCAATAATGTAAAGGCACCGGAGGGTCATTTTGTTACTTTGTTACAATTTATCATAAAGTGTTACATAAAATAAAGTTTTTACCTTTTTTTTTTCATGCTGTGCTCCATCTCAGTGTTGCTGATCTCCTGCAGCCATTTCCCGCCTACTAGGGGTGAGCTCAGGTGCTCCAAACCCAGAAGTGGCATGCTTTCTCTGCCCAATCAGCTGCGGGTCGGTGCTTTCCCTGCCCCGCAGCTGAATATAAACAAAGGGGCGGGATGCTGGTGCTGACATCATTGACCTTTTATGGTCACATGACCTTTTAAGATACCAAATATAGACACGTGGCCTTATAAGGTGAATGGTATCGCTGCATCCTGCCCCCTTTACTTACATGCAGCTGTGAATGGAGAATTTCCTGGCCACAGCTGATTGGGCAGCAGAGGAGGAGCTTAGGTTCGGACTAGGTTTGGTCATCATCCCTACTGTCTATATGCACTCCAGCCAGGGCTGCCCCTATAATGAGGCAGCTTGAAGCCATTGTCTCAGAGGGTATTTCATTGGGTCAAGTGGGGGCAATCTGTGATGCTCTGTCCAGCATCCTACCCAGCTCACGGATGTCACTGGTTGCCAGGAGCTGAGTGGGATGCTCTGGCTGGCACCCCGCCTAGCTCCTGGCAAGCGGTAGCTTCAAGATAGGTCAAAACTTACTGCAACTTGTCGTACTATCATCCCTAAGAAGCCATGACTGGCGAAACGCATTGAGAAAACACCAATGTGCCAACCACCATCTCGGTGCTATTTTACTATGACATTATTGGGCTCAAATTGCATCTAAGTCCTTGTGGAACCATTGTCTCAATATTGGAGTTAGCATCCGTTGTATGAATTTTATGGTTGGTGCATTTACCTTGTTATTGATAACGCTTGTATTGTCTTAATTGAAGGCTTTGTCTATATATCTAAAAAAAGCCCCCACCAAGCTTTATGCCTAGAGCTATGTGGTGTGGTATTATGGCCTTCCTCTGCTGAACAGTTCTTATTGGTATCCACCGAGCGGAAGTCTCAGGGCTTTCTGATGTCTACATGGATAAATAACATGAATGAAATACATTATATGCACATATATCCCTATGGGAAGATTTCTGTTGAAATTAAAAGCATGGTGACAGGGTCCCTTTAAAGGGCATCTCCACTAAGCAGAGTAAGATAAGGGTAGGGGATGGGGGTGGTAAATAAAAAACACCCTCCCAGTGATTGAACTAGCTTAAAAAAATGTTATTCAGAAATGTTCCCTGTTCAATATTGGATTGTTGTATACAGGGTCGGATTTCCCACAAGGCCAACCAAGACCAGGTCTTGGGGCAGCAGGGAGTAAAGGGGCAGCAGGGGTGTGGAATTCCTATCTCCCGACGCCTGGGACATGTAGTTCCGGGCGCCGGGCAGGTAGTTGTTTTCTACATTTAGCCCCGCTTTGGGCAAGCAGAGCTAAATGTACATCGGGGAAGCAGCCGCTTGTTTTATACAAGTGATCCAGCTGATAGCGCCGAGATCACTTTTATGCAGCCTGCAGGTCTGCCATTCTCCATTGGGGGGGGGGGGGGGGGGGGGGGGGGGTTGGCAGGTAAGGGGGCGCATTGAGGAACCTTGCCTTGGGGCAGCAGAGAGAGTAAATCCGGACCTGGTTGTATCGCACTCAGATCTTTTTCTGGACAGGGAAAGTCGGTAAGCATAAATGAAGTTCCCACACCCATGGCAGCTAAGACACTGGGGGTTAAATGAATTTAAAGCGGTGACCCGTCTAGAGTTAGTGAACAGCAATGTAGGCAGAAGACGGGTTTATGAAGCCATCATCACTAGGGTTAGCATCTACTATGCGGTAATGCCAACACGATTTGCTTTCCTTTCCATTAGCGGTAATAGCGACATTAATGTGCTTTTTACAATATTCTCCCGCGCGACCTCTCATGGCCGGCTATCATCTGCAGTGAGAAAATGCGTACTAAAAACCTCTTATTTTTTTTTCCTCTTCGCCTCTCTAAATATAAACTTAAAATAATCCTCCTTCCACTTTCAGGAACACCGCTAATGCTAACAACTTTAATGGTGGTATAAATAACAGCTTCCGAGAGTGGCCGGATGTGTGCGGGTGTTGTATCATTTACCTGCTGGATTTCTCTGCCTCTTCCTCAAAGCGATGAGACGAGGATGAGGCCTGACCAAGAAATGTGCTGCTGTGGTGTATATAGAAGCTCCACTACGAAGAGGATAGGAAGAAAGAAAGGAAGAAAGAAACAGAGGGAGAAAGGAAGGAAGAAAAGAGGGAAGGATTAAAGGAAGAAGGAGACAGAGGGAGAAAGGAAGGAAGAACAGAAGGAATGATTAAAGGAAGCAAAGAAGAAAAGGAGTAAGAAAAAAAGATAGGAAGAAAGAAAGGAAGGAAGGGATAAGGGAAGATGAAAATAAGAAATAAATACAGGGATAAAGGGAGGAAGAAGAAGAAAAGGAGTAAGACTAGAAGGAACGGATAAACAAGGAAGAAATGAGAAATAAATACAGGGATAAAGGGAGGAAGGAAGGAGGAAATAGAGGGATAAAGGAAGGAAACCAAAGGAGGAATAAAGGAAGAAAAGAAAATAGGAAGGAAGACAGGAAGGGATAAATGAAGACGAAAACGAAATAAATGCAGGGATAAAGGGAGGAAGGAAGGAAGATGGAAGGAAATAGAGGGATAAAGGAAGAAAAGAAGAAAGTGAGTAAGAAAAGAAGGAGGGAACAAACAAGGAAGAAATTAGAAATAAATACAGGGATAAAGGGAGGAAGAAAGGAAGGAGAAAATAGAGGGATAAAGGAAGGATACAAAGAAGGAAGAAAAGAAGGAAGGGATAAATGAATACGAAAATGAGAAATAAATACAGGATAATGGGAAGAAGGAAGGAAATAGAGGGATAAAAGAAGGAAAAAAAGAAAGGAAGGAAGGGATAAGGGAAGGCGAAAATAAGAAATAAATACAGGGATAAAGGGAGGAAAAAAGAAGGAATAAAAAAAGAAAAGTAGATAGAAAGACAGAAAGGAAGGAAGGGATAAATGAAGATGAAAATGAGAAATAAATACAGGGATAAAGGGAAGAAGGAAGGAAAATAGAAGGAAATAGAGCGATAAAGGAAGGAAAAAAAGAAGAAAGAAATAAAGAAAGAAAAGAAGAAATTGATAAAGAAAGAAAAAAATGTGAAATAAATACACGGATAAAGAAGGGAAGAAAGAAATCAATAGAGGGATAAAGAAATAAAGAAAAGGAGGAAGAAAAGAAAGAAGAAATGAAGGTAGGAAGCAAAGAAGAAAATGTGTAAAAAAAAAAGATAGAAAGAAAAGGGAAGACAGGATACAGTAAGGAAGAATGAAACAGAGGGATAAAGGAAGTTAGAAAAGAAGGAAAAAAGAAGTAAGAAAGAGAAGGAATAAACAAAGGAAAAAATAAAGGAAATGATATAGGACAGAAGGAAGGGATAAAAGCATAAAAAGAAGAAAGGACTAAAGTGAGGGACAACAGAAGGAAGAAAGAAATAGAGAGTAAAGGAAGAAATATATAGAGGGATAAAGAAATGAAGAAAAGGAGGAAGGAAGTTAAGGAAGTAAAGCAACATAAAGGAGAAATGAAAATAAGATGGAAAAATGAATGGAAAGAAGTAAGGAAGGAAGCAAAAAATGAAGGAAGACATCAAGAAGAGAAAGAACGTACAAACAAGCAAACAAATTTCCGCTGCCTCTTACTCAGACGGGGAGACGGAGCTGTGGCAGGACAGAGCGACATTAATGTGCTTTTTACTATATTCTCCTCCTCGGCCTCTCATGGCTGCTATCATCTGCAGGGACAAAACACATACTAAAAACCCATTATTTCCCCTCTAAATATAAAGTTTAAATAATCCTCCTTCCACTTTCAGGAACACCGCTAATGTTACAACTTTAATGGCGGTATAAATAACAGCTTACGAGAGTGGCTGGATGTGTGCGGGTGCTGTATCATTTTCCTGCTGGATTTCTCTGCCTCTTCCTCAAAGTGATGAGACAGAAAGAAAAACAGAAAGAAAGGGAAAGGAAAAAAGGAAGGAAGGAAAATGGAAGGGAAAGAAAGAGACAGCGAGGGAGGAAGGAAGGCAAAAAGGAAGCAATAAAGAAAGTCAAGGAAGGAAGGAAGACAATGGAGGGAGGATGAATGGAGGGAAGGAGTAAAGGAAGGAAGAAAAGGGAAAGGAAAAAAAAAAGAAAGGGAGCAGAACAGGGGAGGGAGGAAGAAAAAAGAAAGTAAGAAAGAAAAGGAAAGAAAGAAAGAAAAAAAATAGGGAAAGGAGGAAGGAAAGAAGGAAGGGATAAGGGAAGGAAGAAAATGAGGAAGAAAGGTAGGAAGGAGTGGATAAAAGAAGAAAAAAGAGGAAACGAGGGAGGGATAAAGGAAGGAAGAAAAAGGAAGAGAAAAGAAAAAGAGATTGAAGAATGTCTGCAAGGAAGAAATCAAGATAGAATGAATAGAACACACAAATGTTCTCTACCTCCTACTTAAAGCAGTGACTTGTGCAGCCTAAAAGAAAGAAATGAAGGAAGGGAGGGAAGAAAGGGGTAAGGAAGGAAGAAAGGGGGAAGGAAGGAAGGATGATTGTAGGACTTTTGTGATCCCTGGTGATCCTGCCTTGAAGGTCCTTGTCCAGGCACTTCCTTTTATCGGGCAACACACTGTGCCGGTCTCCCAATTGAGCTTCTGCTTTGTCTCGCTGCCACATGTGCCCCTGGCGTTGACTATAAGCAGCCAAGCTGCTACATTGGGTGGGCATGGTCCACTGTTGTCACTATCAGGAAGCTGGTCCAGAGCAATACCTTGTGGCGCAGTCTGGAAGGAGTACATGTAGACAGGAAGTAGCTTAGGGCTTGTTCACACCAAATGCGGCCCAGATCTGCATGAGTTTCCACACACGCAGTGCAGTGTGTTTTGCAGCGTTTTTGCCGTGTTCCGGGCCATTTTTTTTTTTTTTAGCCTAAAATGGGCTTCCAGGGCGTTCGCATGCGTTCCAGAGTGTTCCAGAGCGTTCCAGAACAGGTCAAATAGGGCTTGCTGCAGTTTTTTTACATGCTCTGGAACTGAACGCTGCGGCGTGAACTAGAGCCCAAAATACCATTGGAATATATTGGGCGCAGTTTTGATCCTTTCTGTACCTGCTCTGCTCTGCTCCTGGAATGCGCTTGGTGTGAACTAGCCCTTAAAGAGGCTGGAGGGGATCATCAGCACTGAGGTGGAGAAAGGATACAAAATGTAAAAACAGGATTTTATGGAATACAAAGAAGGCAATGTTTTATAATACACAGTACTTTAGGAAACGACATATCCAGTTAGGGTTCAGATCTACTTTAACACGACTCGCCCCGGTAACGGCACAAACGTTTACACTGTCCAGTTTTTTTTGGGGGGGGGGGGGGGGGGGGGGGT
>NW_017306798.1:293960-331025 GCF_000935625.1 Nanorana parkeri | reverse complement strand
ATTGATGTATTTTACCTTTGAACATCGGAGGGACAAGTTGACTCACCTCAGGTCTTTTATAATGTCAGCGCTGAGCTGGTTTAAAGTCGGTTTTTAATTAGCTCCTTTGATGATTATGGCAACAACAACAAAAAAAGTCCACAAATTTGAGGCTGTCAGCTCTCAAGTCCCGGCCCCTCTCTGTAGGAGGGTGTCTAATATAGCACCTAATTGCCTATAACACAATATTATTAATGTGGTTGTCATTCCTTCACAAGAAACTGTATATTAATTTTAGTGAGTCGACGTTTTGAGTTATTATTGTAACATTCGCCCCAAATGCTTTGAAGCGACTTGCTCTCTTGTATTTGTCTGATCTGTAGATTCCACCTCTTGTCTTTAGATCAAGGAAGGTGGTCAGTGTTCCAGTGGCAACGCCGCTGAGCTAAGATCAATCAACAAATTTGTTTAATAAATTTGGCAATGAAGTTGATGTAGTTGGATGGAGTATTTTCGCACGGCTCAATTTCCCTCCAGTAAAACCCTCAAAGAAAACAGCTGGCAGCTCATCCAAAGCAATAGGTATTTGTCAGTGTCACTGGGAGCTCTTTGATATAAGGTCCCATTCATGTCTCCTGGGATCCTGCGACATTTCTCTTCTGATCTGCGCACAGCCGTTCAGGAGATGGGCCCCCTGAGTGGTGCCGCCCTTAAATTGAGAGGAGATTCATGGCTCGGTGTTAGGGTTGCCACCTTTTCTTCAAGCGAAACCTGAACACTCTAGCAACGCGCAGACATTTTTGGGGAGAATCGCGGCTTATTTATATGTAAATAGCCCCGCCCATGCATATGTAAATATCACAGTTGAGACTATTTCCAGTGGGGGGCTAGTAGCCCCCTATCTTAATTTTGGTTGCCCCTGTCTGCCTGACATCTTGTGTCCGGGTTTCTGCTGGCATGAAGCATTGAAAACCTGGACTGTCCAGGTGAATCCTGGTGACAACCCTACTCGGTGTTGGAGCAACGCATTCATCCAAGCACCCTGCTGCTGTACTTACCCCTGTGCCTGCTGTACCCTGTGCACCTGCCTCCAGCCTCTGGTACTAGTGCGACCCCAGTGGACCCCTGTGCATCCAATGACTCGAGTGCACCCAGATCGTCATGTGTCATCGTGTGATCCCAATTCATCCCCATGTACCCTGTCACTCCAGTGTACCCAGATCTTCCTGTGCTATCTTGTGACCATAGTGTGCCACTGTGCACAGTGCCTTCAGTGCTACCCCGTGCACCCTGTGACTCCTCACTCCAGTGCACCCCAAAGCATCCACTGCCATCTAGTGTAGGGCTGTAGCCAACGATAATTTTTTTAAATCGATTAGTTAGCCGATTATTAAGGAGGCTGTTATGGGTGAAAATCCCAGGAGATCAACAGTTATAGAAATGCTGAAACCAGCCCATCTAGCACCAACAATCATGCCACGGTTACAATCACCAAGATCATTTTTTATGGCATTCTGATGTTTGATATGAACATTAATTGAAGCTCCTGACTTGTATCTGAAATTGTGAAAATTGAGCTGCTGCCACCACGCAACTGGCCAATTAGATAATTGCACACATATACAGGTGTATAGATGTACCTTTAGGCCTCATTCACACAGCCAGGAGCCGTCCGTACAGATCTGTGCGGCGTGCATGGTCGTATCGGGCCATTCCTGGGAAGGACAGGTGCTGCGTGTGATTGTACGCAGCAGCCTGTTCTTCTTTACGGGAGTACGCAGTTGTATGCCGCTGTGCGCTCACTCGAACTGTACATCCGTGCGGTTGGGGGTGTCCGTGCTCGGACGCAGACAGGATCTATCCTATCTGCGTCCGAGTACGGACACCCACACAGATGTGCAGCTTGGGTGAGCGTACGGCCGCGTACTCACATAGAGACGCAGCATCTGTCCTTCCCGGGAACGGCCCGAAACGGCCGTGCACGCCGAACAGATCTGTACATTCTGGCTCTTAGCTTTGTGAATGAGGCCTTAAAGTGATGGATAGATATATATATATTACAGCCAATGTAGTCAGATGCCGATGAACTATCAGCAATGGCTCAATGCAAGAAGGATACCAAAGGTGTAACAACCTAGCAGGAATTGTAGCCAGCTGTGTCCCTAAACAAAGTAATAATGTAACAGAGTAAAACAACAACAATAAAAAAACAGTTTATATCAATGAATATTCGTATTGTACGGGATATATTCTGTTAACAGCTTTTTGCCTTCAGTTTTTTTGCTGCAGGTAAATGTAGAAGAAACTAAAAAAAGTACATGATGGGATAAGTTCCA
Source organism: Nanorana parkeri (assembly GCF_000935625.1). Classification (NCBI taxonomy): domain Eukaryota; kingdom Metazoa; phylum Chordata; class Amphibia; order Anura; family Dicroglossidae; genus Nanorana; species Nanorana parkeri. Next base: position 328,710 of record NW_017306798.1, on the reverse strand, counting down.
TTGCATTCAAAAGCGCTGTTCTTATTATTGCATTTTTATTCAGTGTGGTTATTAAAGCATTTTTGCTGATTCTGACAAATAGAGACGAGCAGAGCTGCATGTAAAACGTACAAAAGCACACCATGCATGGATTCCTTTAACATTTTTATTGGGGTATATAGTGTCTAGGAAGGAATATAATCTGTATGTAGGGGTGAATACAATAATCCTGATATCCATCGTCAATAAAATTACAAAGTTACAATTAAAGTTTGTTGGAGTAAATGATGCTTCTCGGTATAGCAGGATCACTATTGGGAAAGTAAACTGCTACATAAGCTCCGGTTTCATCCAAACCTGGTTCAAACCTAAGCTTCTCCGAACCTGGAAGCAGTTCCTCTTGAACACGGAAGGAACATCCTTCCATGACCTCCAATCAGCTGCAGGTGGGGAATTTCCATTCACACCTTGATGTAAGCAAAGGGGCGGGCTGCAGTGATGTAATTGACCTTACATGGCTATGTTAGGTAAATGGCATTTACTTAATATGGCCGTGTGGTCATGTAAGGTAAATTATGTCAGTACAAGCATTCCGCCCCTTTGTTTATGGTCAGCTGTGGGCCAAGGAATGCCCCAGCCGCAGCTGATTGAGTGAGAGGCCCATGTAGCTTCCATGTTTGGATGAGCTCAGGTTCGGACCAGGTTTGGTTCATCTCAAATATGATATATGTTAAAAAAAAGTTAGCAAAAGTTAAAAATAACAGGATCAAACAGAGTTAAAGATTCCTTTTAGAGATATGTCTAGTTTGTAGAGGTTTGTATATAGCCAGGGCCCTCGCTATGATGAGGCAGCGGCATCTCTTAAGGTGGGGGTGCGGCAGGCAGACTGGCATGGCCGCTCTGCTGCACAGGGTGCCTGCTGCCCCCTTACTGGGCAAAGCATCCCAGGCTGCTATGAGGTGGACAGGGAGATGTGTGAATGTGTAAAGATCATACACATCTCGCAGCCCAGCTCTTAGCAAACTGGGATGCTCTGGCTGGCGTCCCACACAGCTCCTGGCAACCAGTGACGCCACTAGTTGGCAGGAGCCGGGCAGGACGCCAGCCAGGACTGCGGCATCACTCCTGCACACCTGGGTGGCATTGTTACTCTCCACCCCACCAAATGAGTGCATGCGCCACCAGCACCATCACCCCCCCAACCTAGTCTCAGGCAGCAAAATGGATTGGGACACCCCTGTATATAGCATTGTCAATTTACGCCATGCTTAACATATTGTACATTCACATCAGTCCCTGCACTTAAGGAGCTTACAATCTAAGGTCCCTATCTCAAATGCAGCCCACTAGGGCCGATATAGACAGGAGTTATTTAACCCACCAGCATGTCTTTGAAGTGTGGGAAGAAATCCAAGCAAGCACAGGGAAAACATGCAAACTCCATACAGATGGTGTGCTGGCCAAACCTAACACCTAAGTGCTGCAAGGAAGAAGTATTAACAACTAAACCACTGTGCTGCCTGGTTATGTGGCAAACCTAACAAAGGATATACTTAAAGGTTAGTTCTATATAAAACCTCTATTCCAGGTACCGAAGGATGTGTTCCAAAGAAATTCCCTACAATACTTTGAGTAAAAGAGTGCATTTAGGGTGATTAAGCCACACTGCCCATCTGTAATTGAATTGTCCCAGAGATTGATTTTTCTTGGCAAACATTGATTCGATGTATGAGCTCTCATTGAGGATATCCAGTAACGCTTGGAAGAGTGGAGAGCCCCGCTGTTTGCAAAGTGCAGTAATGCACTTTCTGCCATCCATTGTGGTCTGAAATACAAAAGGTTTCTTAGTTTTATGGAGCTGTTCCAACTTCAAGCCAAAGTAATCTGGATCAATGTTACAAGTTATAAGTACAGAGGATATGAAATAGAAAGTTTGTAGCTGGCAAGTAGCTACTTTCAGACACCACCAACATTCGGAATGTTACCTCTATTGCCACAACCCCCTCCAGCCCTCTCTTCAATAGATAAGGACATGGAGGTGGTATAGTGCCATCGGAGTAATATTTTCTGTACTGGCTCCCAATGTAGGGAACAATGAGATGCCCTCTATGGCCACTTAAATGCTGGAGCCCATTGGTCACCAGCAAGGAGTTGGGAAAACAAGAATGTAATTTGCTTTGCAAGATCTGTCTTTGGAAATGAGGTGGCAGTGGAGCACTCATGCATGCCATTGCATTTGAAATGGGATCATAATAGTCTGATCTTTGGTTTTCCATCACTGATTGACGTTTAGCGCTGTGCTATTTTACATAATCTTCACTCTAGGGGTCTAGTGCCTGAGTCCAGCAGCTTTTCGTATACTCTCTGTTTTTAGGAATCCTATTTGTAGTTCCTGGGTCATACATTTTAGTTATTTATTACTGTCATTTTTCCATTAGCGCAAGTTTTTGCAAATACATTGAACTGCTAATGTTCTCCAGCAAACACTGTATATGTGCTAAAAGCAGAATACCTATTGTAGGTTCCGTGTTATCCACTGCAGTCAAAGAGCACATCACAGGGTCATCCTGACGTCTTCACCCTCAACTTCCTCGCTCTCCGTCTCTTTGCCCCCAGTACCAAAAATCACATGCAAGTTTCCAAAGCAGGTTTAAATCTGAGCCACTATTACCTGGCTTCTCCCCACTTTTTCTATGCCTCTTGCAGCCTGCTCAGTCCGGGTACTGACGAGATGCCCCGCCTCCTGCAGAGCCCACACTGTACCGAGAGCAGTGCATTCCTTGTGACAGCCGCTGCTTGAGTCAGTGAGAGGCAGCCCCGGAGCCTCCGTACCGCTTCAATGACGGCCCAGCCTGCATGGCCCAGCCTGCTCAGAGGGACCCGGGGACCACCGAAATGTTCTCGCGGACCACCGGTTGGCGACCGCTGCTTTAGATGGATCTGGTTATTAGGAGTGGGATAGGGCTTATGGAAATTCAGTATAGAAATACAGATTTCTTTTATTCTTTGACCATGAATACCCTTAAAGTGACATTAAAACCTCAGATTTTTTAACATAAACCAATACTGTAATGTGCGCCTTACTGTAATCCATGGTAGTTTCCCTTCTCTTTGCTGCTCTTCCTTTTAAATCTGTATCTCTTCTCATGCTTGGGGAGAACTTCCCTTTGCAGCTGAGTGCCTCTTCCTGTAGTGCTGACTCAGGTTGTGAACCTGCACACAGACACCATGTATCCATTGCAGAGACAAGGCAGTCTGCTGCAAAACAGAAGTTCTCCCCAGCATGAGAAGAGATGAGGATTTAAAAGGAAGAGCAACAAAGAGAAGGGAAACAACCATCTATTACAGTAAGGCGCACATTACAGTATTGGTTTATGTTAAAAAATCTGAGGGTTTAATGTCACTTTAAAATTAGCATTTAACCCTTGCAGTGCTGGGGGCACCCCACTGTCAGGGAAGTTTTTTTCAGTTCCTCAGATTTCAGCTTTAAGTGAAATCAGTTCACTGAAAAATGTATCCTGATTGGCTGCTGTAAGTTGTCGCTCCTCAAACATTTCTTTTTTTTTGTCTTACCGAATAAGCCATAAAATCCCGGGCTGGCATAGCAGCCTCCTCACAAGGACAGGCGTGTCACGCCACAAAACAAACGACATACTAATGAGAATTTGAATGTTTACTGGATGTGACAAGTTTCTTTGTGATGAAAAGTTATGAATCCCCGAACATATGTGCTCCGCGGTGAGCCCAATAAATCTTCTGCTTTCATCTCATTTCCTCTGGAATTCAGACAAACAGGGGGCACCAAACTCCAGAAACCATTTGGCTGCCAATGGACTATGGAGGACGAGCGCCGCCAACGGAAATTACAGCTTAATTGGGCGTTAAAGGGTTGATAACGACTCACGTGAAGGGTGTTGCTGCTGGCATCTCGGAGACCTCGGATATTCCAGCTGTCACAGAAATGGAAGTTTTCTGCCCAACTATGAATCAGTGGAATGGAAATTCCAGTCAGAACAGAAGATCTCACTTTTAAAGTGTACATAAACCTTCGCGATGTGTCCACAGGGGACGCATGAAGTTTTCAGTTCACTGGGTTTTTGGCAGGATAAATCTTTTTTGCACTTATTCCTAAATGGGGTGAATTTCTAAAGAAAAAAAAAAACATTGCGGAGCCATGTGCATTCTTTCTGTGTGAATGGCAAAAAACGAATGTTATTAGTACATTTTCATTCCAGGTCGAATGTAATATCAGGAGAATTCTGCATTATGGCCCCTAGATGGAGGTCAGAAGCATAGGAAAGAAGCCTCTCCAATGCTGCATCTTCCTCTGCGGTCCAGCACTAGTCCTCTTGTGGGTTGTACGATGTTCATTATCATTTAACCCATGGGCTCACATGCTATAGGGAACCGAGCCAAGTCAATATGTGGCGCCATTCTCTGCAGCATTTAGAACCCACCTAACACTAGAGGAAGAAGAGGAGGAAAAGGCCAGGTGACCAGGCTAAAGATCCATTAAAGATGGGGGGACCAGGGGACGGGAGGTAGTTTAGGACTGGAGTTTGGCTTACAGCCCTAAGTAGGTAGGCTCGGTTCCCTATATGCATCTTTATATTAGTCAGCCTCTTCAATGCTGCCCCATGCATCCTCTGTGGTCCAGTGCTGGTCCTCTTGTGGATTGTACGATGTCCACTATCATTTAACCCATGGGCTCACATGAGAATGCTATAGGGAGCAGAGCCAGGTCAATACGTGGCGCCATTCTCTGCAGCATTTAGGACCCGCCTAACACTAGAAGAAGAAGAGGAGGAAAAGGCCAGGTGACCAGGCTAAAGACCCATTAAAGATGGGGGGACCAGGGGACGGGAGGTAGAGTTTGGCTTACATCCCTAAGTCGGTAGGCTCGGTTTCCTGTATGCATCTTTATACTACTCAGCCTCTTCAATGCTGCCCCATACATCCTCCTCTTTGGTCCAGCGCTGGTCGTCTTCTGGGTTGTATGACATCCAGTATCATTCAACCCACATGCTATGAGTATCAGGTTGAGGTACATCATTAACAAACTTTGGGCTCATAGGAGAATTGCCACATCATTATGTGGCACCACTCTCTGCAGCATTTAGGACCTGCCTAGTACCGAGGGAAGAAGAGGAGGAAAAGTCCCGGTGACCTGTCTAAAGACCCATGAAAATTGGGAGGACGGGGGGTGGGGGAGAGGCAGTTTCTGGAGTTTGGCTTACAGCTCTAAGTAAGCAGGCTAAGTTCCCTAAATGCTCTGTTCCCTTTGAACTACTCAGCCTCTTCAGTGATGCCCCACGAATCCTCCTCTGTGGTCCAGGATTGGTTCTCCTCTGGGTTGTATGATTGATATCCAATATCATTTAACTTTAGACATGTGCGATTCGTTTCGTTCCGAATCGAAATTCGGACGAATTTTCGTAAATTTGGACATTCGGATGTATCCGAATTCCGAATTACAGACATAACGAATGCAAACGAATCCGAATTTCCATTTCCGAAATTCGGTAGCGTTCGCACGCACGTCCGCTTCGTTTCCTGCTCGTATTCGTTTCTTATTCGTTTCGTTCGTTGGAGCAAAGTACATTAGAGAAGGAGAAAAATATTTTTTCCCCCTCAAATGTCACTTTTGCTGCAAACGAACGAAACGAATAAGAAACGAATACGAACAGAAAACGAAACGAACGTTCGTGCGAACGCTACCGAATTTCGTCCGAATCCGAATTCCGAATCCGAATTGACTTTCACACCCGAATCCCGAAAAACGAAATAACACAAATCCGAATTTAAAACGAAACGAAACAAATTTTTTGGCAGTGCACATGTCTATTTAACTTACTTTCTGTGAATACTGGGTGGGGGTACATCATTATGAAACCATAGGCAGAACAGGAGAATGCTATTTAGAACAGCACCACGTCAATATGAGAAGCAGTTCTCTGCAGCATTCAGGACAACACCTACCACCAGAGAAAGATGCAAAGGAAGAAGAGGAGAAAAAGACCAAGTGACAAGGCAAAAGACCATGAAAATGGAACAGCTGGGAACAAGGGCCAGTTTTGGTCTAGAGTTTGGCTTACAGCCCTAAGTAGGCAGGCTATGTTCCCTATATGCATCTTTGTACTACTCGACTTTTCCATTGCTGCCCCACATATCCTCCTCTGTGGTCCAGTCTTCTTCTGGGTTACCCTATGGATCTTCCCCTGTGGTGCATCACTGATCCTCTTTTGGGTTGTCCAGCACCATTTAACTCACTTTCTGTGATGACAGGGTGGGGGATACATTATTAAGAAAACATTATTATGTGGCAAACTAGAAAAAAAACATGGTACCTGCATGAATCTATAACTAGCCTTTATGGCAGGGTGCACATTGGGAAGGCTTAAAACAATACAAAACACAGAAAATCCCCAGCTCACCTGCCAGCTAGCCTGCAACCAAACAAATTGTCAACAGTATGCGTTAAAATCAGAGGTTTTAGTTGCACAAACTTTTGGCCAAAAATATGTAGAAGCCACACTGCCGCGCCAAGGCACCTCTGCAAAGTGTGGCCCTAACTCTATGTATACGAGTCTCCAAGTGTGAGCATATTAATGAAGTCGATAAATTGCATGCAGGTGTACCAGGAGGTAGCCAACTCCTCCTAATAAGGTGCAGGGACGCACTGGAGGTCCAGCAACCAAAAAATTCAATTTTTGCATGCAATTTATCGACTGTATTAATATGCGATCCCCCTGAAGACGTCTTTTTATGACAAAACGCGTCGGGGCTACACTTCTCGATACCACACACAACCAGGAAGTACAGAGGTTTTACTCACAAACGCGTGAGCGGCCGTTTTTATCGATTTTAATTGTAAGTGGCTACTTTTTTTTGTTTAATAAAACGTTTGGTCGACTACACCATGAGGAGTCCTTGTCCCTTTTGTATTTTCTTGATAAAATACTGATCCATGCGATGACGAGACGGCTGTAGGATTACCAACTGTCATCTCCTTCTGCTTATAAATATCTTGGTCTGGTGAGTGCGCATCCCAGAGGGGAGTTTGACGTGGACACTTCGGTGTGGGATTTGTTTTCATCATTGACGCGTTGCTGACACTGGAAATTTTTTTATTATTTTTGGATTCACAAATTATTTATTTCTGGACTCACGTTCAATCAATTATTTAATTATTTCTGAACCCACTTTTATATACCTTTGGACTACTTTGCTATGTATCACTTTGATTGATAAGCTTGAGATTTTATATTTTATATTTTCATATATTTGATGCACTACTGATCATTACTTAGTATCGTTAAGGAGTATCGTAATTTTAGTTGATTTATTTAGTTTCTAATTCTATGCACTTTTGCGCAATTTGAGACTTATGTTCACTGGTTATTATCGATGCTTATGATTACTAACACTCATTCAGCTAATTTTGTTAACACTGATATAATTCACTTATTGGTGACCCCGAGCGCTGCACACCCAGCTACATACCATTTGACCCCAGTGTCTTAAGTACAGCAGCTCCTGTATATATATTTATTTATTTAATTTAAGCATCCGTATTTATCCATAAGCGCGGATTATACATATTTCATAATGTAGAGTCTGCCGCATTTACCTGATATAGAAGAAGATGATCGGGCTGAAGACCTATGAAAAAGAGAGAGACGGGGGATCTGGGGCAGTTATGGAATGAAGTTTGGCTTACAGCCATGGGCAGGCAGGCTCTGTTCCCTGTATGCATCTTTGTATCTAATAAGAGATGGATACAAAGATTCTTTAGGAGAGATTTTACACCAACCCAGATCTTGCTGAATTTTACATTTGGAATAAGTCTCTCCGGTCATCCCCCAGCGGGTCCCCCCATAAGAAATGAAGCATATTGCAGAAGTTGCGCTTACAGTGACACTCGAAGTGTGTATGCTGCCTGGAGGGAGGGACATCTGGCAAATGGGAGATAAAATGTGATAATTATAAATATCTATAATGATCCTCTGCTGGGTTTATTCAGAGCTCCGAGATGATTTAGCATCTTCGCGAAAAGACAGCAAACTCCTGACTTGGGGCATCAGGACTGACAGGATTTGCAATCAATGCGTGCATGTTATCGCGTTTTACAATTAAATTAACATTGTGTTTCACACAAGCGCAGAGTTCCAAAGAGAATACTTTAATCGCGTTAAAAACTCCAAATCGCATTACGCTTGTGGAAGGAGAAGGCGGACAGGCAGAGGGCAACCGGATGACCTTCAGGTGAAGGAACATTGCTAGAGATTGTATGTCAACCGTTAAAGTGAACCTACCATCAGACGTATCTCAAATGTTAGGTGATGTATGAGTTTAATACTTCCAGGGATTTATTCCCTCTCACAGAGATCACAGCGCTCCCCCGGACAATAGACATGTGCGATTCGTTTCGTTACGAATCGAAATTCGTACGAATTTTCCTGAAATTCCGAATTTCGGAGCATCCGAAATCCAAATGGCAGTTTCCGAATTATATCCGAAATACGAAATTCCGTTAACGAATTTCGGATCCGAATTTCTTTGAAACGGGAACTAATATTACCCCCTGTAAATGTAAATGAGGTTGAACAACATGACAAGATTTTTTTTTTAATCCGAGATACGGATCCGCTGCTGCTGAGAGTCGCATTACAATACACAGGCAGGAAATACGAAATTCCGTTGACGTATTTTCGTTCCTTTACGAACATTTGTTTTATATTGAAGTTAAAAAGCAAAATACATTTTTATATTGGAGTTGAAGGTATTTTTTAAAAAAATATGAAATACGAAATTCGGATATAGGAATCCGTTAACGGAATTCGTATTTCGTTTTGGTTGACCAATCAGAGCTTTTCTCTTCTGCTGCTGAGAGTTGCATTACAATACACAGGCAGTAAATACGAAATTCCGTTGACGTATTTTCGTTCCGTTACGAACATTCGTTTTATATTGAAGTTAAAAAGCAAAGTACATTTTTATTGGAGTTGATGTTAGTTTTTTTTTAATCCGAAATACGAAATTCGGATCCAGAATCCGTTAACGGAATTCGTATTTCGGATAAAAAAAACAACTGCCACATCGACTCCAATATTAACAAAGGTATTTTGCTTTTTAACTTCATCATAACGAATGTTCGTAAAGTTACGAAGATGTGCCGAAACCAACGAAAATATGTATTTCGTACGAATCCGAATTGAGTTCAGTTACGAATTACGAAATGCGAAATAACGGATATTCCGAAACGAAACGAAACAGAACTAATTTTTTGACGGCGCACAAGTCTACCGGACAATGCCTTCATCCAATTTTGTCTACAGAAGGACGGCGCAGTCCTTGTTCAGGCATCATCCAGGGTCATCATCTACATCATGGACTTAGATTCCCGGCTCAGAGGTTACACCGTTATTGAAATCCTGTTGCCTGTGCAGTATTTGGCTGACACCATTCAACCCTGGCTGCAGCCTCTCACCTTGTGACTTGCTATAAAGTTACAGTGTTGCAGTCTGATCCTTGATCACTGGGGGAGAGGAGGCTAAGGAAATGCTTTCTCCTGCCAGCAGCAGACTGATCACTAGGGGAGGGGAGACTGAGGAAATGCTTCCTCCTGCTTCCAGCAGTCTTATCATTGGGGGAAGGGAGACTGTGGGAATGCTTCCTCCTACCTGCAGTAGACTGATCATTGGGGGAAGGGAGACCAAGGAAATGCTTCCTCCTACCTGCAGTAGACTGATGCATCATCTCAGCCTAAGCAAAGTCACTGACTCAAGATCAAGGATGACTTTTCAATGATAAAAAATGAAGACTTGCTATAAAGTTACAATGTGCAGACTGATCATCGGGGAAGAGGAGACTGAGGAACTGTTTCCTCCTGCCTGCAGCAGGCTGATGACATTATCTCAGCCAAGGCAAGTCACTGATTGGTGCCAATGTGACTGCACAGTGATTGGAGAAGCAGCACAGTGATGAGCTCATCTCTCTGTCACAATTAATGATGACATTGTTGCATTAATGTCTTTCCTTTTGATCTGCCTGGAGTTCAGCTTTGAAGTAGAAGTGCTTCTAATACTGCAAGTGATTCCAAGGTCAGGGATAGAGGTTCTCCTCTATTTATGTTTCGGCCCGAGATCCGATCCCTGGAAAAATGTTGTGCCGGGTCCCATCCGCCCCATCCCGAGGAGGAAGAAGAGTGACCACACAAATATTTTTAGTGTTTGGCCGTGGGAGGCAGAGCTCATAGACACTGAGAGTTTTGTTTGTTGGTCTCTTTTCCCCAGAGCAGGTCATTGTTCTTGCATTTTATATGGTTGGGGGTTATTTGGCCGGCCTGGAGTCACATGAATAGAAAAGTTCCGCTCAGAGGGTTCGTTCACATTATGGATTTTCTTGAAGGTTTTACAGGCACTTGGCATCGGCTCCTGACCCCCCGACAGCGCCGGGGCGAGAAATGTGTTCTGGGCCAAAACAGCAAAGTGGCAAAAGCTGAACTGAAATGAATGAACCGAGCTTAGGCGTTGAACTCTCCGGGTTCTGGGTCAAGAGGCTCATTTACTTCTATACAAGAAGCACAAGGTATAACCTTGCCATAGACCCTTCATTATTTAGTCGAATACGTTATAAGGGCTCATCCATGCCTCCTATTGTAGCCGATACTAGCTTTTTTAAATATATATACATGGCAGACTTTACGTGGCTTCTATTTTAGGTTTTCGTTGGGCAGTTTTTTTTTTACACCGATCAGCCATAACATTATGATCAAAGGGAGGTGAAGTGAATAACGTTGATTATCTGGTTACAATGGAACCTGGAAGTGAGCTTGAGGGGGGGTATATATTACAATGAACTCCTGGAAGTGGGAGGGGGGATATATTACAATCACACCTGTAGGTGAGTGGGATATATTAGGCAGAAAGTGAACATTTTGTCCGTGAAGTTGAAAAAAGAATGGAAAGTGTGAGAATTTGAGCGACTTTTACAAGGGCCAAATTGTGATGTCTAGACGATTGGGTCAGAGCAACTCCAAAACTGCAGCTCTTGTGGGATGTTCCCGGTCTGCTGTGGTCAGGACCGACCAAAAGTGGTCCAAGGAAGGAAAACCAGTGAACCGGTGAGTCATGGGCGGCCAAGGCTCATTGATGGACGTGGGGAGGGAAGTCTGGCTTGTGTAGTCCGATCCGAGATACAGGAGCTCAAATCACTGAAAAAGTGAATGCTGGCTGTTATAGAAAGGTGTCTGAACACACAGAGCATCGCAGTTTGTTGTGTATGGGGCTGTGTAGCTGCAGACCGATCAGGGTGTCCATGCTAACCCGTGTCCACCTCCCAAAGCCCCGACAATGGGCACATGAGTATCAGAACTGGACCACGGAGCAATGGAAGAAGGTGGCCTGCTCTGCTGAATCACATTATCTTTACATCATGTGGATGGCTGGGTGTGTGTGTCACTTACCTGGGGAAGAGATGGCACCAGGAGGCACTATGGGAAGAAGACATGTCGGCGGAGGCAGTGTGACGCTTTGGGCAATGTTCTGCTGGGACACCTCGGGTCCTGCCAGTGGCGGAACTACCAGGGTCGTAGAGGTCGCGGCCGCGACCGGGCCCTGGAGTTCGGCCACTTGGAGGGGGCCCAGGACAGGAGGAAGGGGCCACTGGTGACCGCTGATTACCAGTCCCGGGACCTCTTCCTCCCGTCCTGGGCCCTACATGCTTCACGCTGCTCCCCTCATCTTGTTCCGGGCGCAGCGTGAAGCATCATCCAGCCGGGCAGCAGCCAATGAGAGGGAGCGGTGTAATCCCCGCCCCCTCATCACACAGAACTGCCGCCGAATGCCGAGTGCTGCGTACACGAAGGGGGAGACCGAGACAGGGAGCTGGAAGTATCAACGAAGGTGACATGGGGTTGCTGGGGACATGAAGGGGGAGATGAAAGTTGACAGTGTTTTTTTTTTTTCTTTCCTTGTCTAATTTTGTTTAAAAAAATAATAATTAATTTGTGTCTTCTTGGGGGGGGGCTTCATGGGATTCTTGCATGGGGCCCTGAGGTCACTAGTTACGCCACTGGGTCCTGCCATTCATGTGGATGTTACTTTGACACGTACCACCGACCTAAACATTGTTGCTGACAAGCACACCCCTTCATGGACATGCTATTCCCTGATGGGCAGTGGCCTCTTTTAGCAGGATATTGTGCCCGGCCACACTGCAAAAATGGTCAAAGAATGGTTTGAGGAACACGAGTTTGAGGTGATGACTTGGTCTCCAAATTCTCCAGATCTCAATCCAATTGATCATCTGTGGGATGTGCTAGAAAAACAAGTCCGATCCATGGAGGCCGATCACCTCACAACTTACAGGACTTAAAGGATCTGCTACTGACGGCTTGGTGCCAGATACCACAGCACACCTTCGGAGGTCTAGTGGAGTCCATGCCTGGATGGGTCAGGGATGTTTTTGTGGCAAAAGGAGCTTTCCCCTCACTTCCTGTAAGGGGTTTCATAAATCCCCTACTTTATTTATAAATCTTGGCTGTAGGTATACGTTAAGCCTCACAATCATGTTACCAAATGCTGGAGGGAATTGATTTGTTACTATTGCTTTAAAGGAGAACTATGGGGTTTCCTTTAAATCAAAGAAAAAAAATTACATAAAAACAGTGAAAAGCAAACGGCATAGGCAGAAAGTGTTATAAAATGCACATAAAGATTTTGCCTGGGCTGCATTAGATTGTCAGTTCTTTTACCCAGCAGACCATTGTTTGGAAAACACAGAATGGCCATTGATTCAAATGCACAGCTTGGTGTCAGCAAAATGTCCAGCTACTACAGTGTGAAGAGCCGGGATTGCATCCTGCTGACCCAGTAAGATAGAGACGGGCACAATGTACAAAAGGGTCATCAGTACTACCGTGAATAGAGAAGACCGGAGCTGTATATGACCGATGGATCCTGGCCAGCCACAGCTTATATGAGAATCACATCACTGCTAGGGTCAAATGTGGGGTCAGAGATTAACTGAACGGATCATAACCTCTGACCCCTGAGGAAGAAAATCCTGCCATCCAAACAACACTTTACTGGCTTTTTAATTTATTTTGCTATGAGATAAACCTGCAACTGGAGGTGCAATCCTCGTGATGCACAATATAGAGATGTACAGTATGTGATAGGTCAATCTACTCACAGCATGGGGACAGAGCTTCCTGTAACTGTTCTGTGCTGCTGGGTGGAGGAATTTGTAGATCATTTTAATTCACCCCTCAGAATGAATACAAAAAGCTATTAGTGAATGGCCAGCTTAACTCTCCTAAAGTACTCTGCTCTGCTGGAGGACTCTGCTCCTTCCTCTATAACTCTCCTCTCCTGAAATACTCTGCTCTGCTGGAAGACTCTTCTCCTTCCTCTATAACTCTCCTCTCTGCTCTGCTGGAGGACTTTAGCCTACTTCCGGAATGTAACAGTGTTCTGAAGAGTGATGAGAGTTTAGGGCTACACAGAGATTTTTTAGAACCTCCATTGAAACAGTAAAATGGCAAATCATGAATCGCTAGGAACAGCTGTTGACCCTTAAAGCTGAACTCCAGGTAAATATAAAAATGAATGCTGCTCTGTAATCATTGATCAAATGTATTTTTGTTTACATACCAGCAGTGTAAGTACCTGAATTTGAGTTGTTATTATCCTAATGTAGTCCCTGCACAGCAGAGCTTAGAGCAGATGAAAGGGAAGCAGCACAATGAATTCACTGGAAGAAGTGTGCTGATAGGAGGAAAACGCAGAGTGACAAATAGATGAACTCATCAGCGTGCAGCTTCTCCTTTCACTGTCAAGTCACAAAGAAAGATTAGTTTCCCTCCCCTGCCAGGCAGGACTGTGCTGTGGGTCATAGATGTATAAATCTCATGACTGGATGGACAAAAATACAGATCTATTTGGCAGGTGAAGCAGCTCCCATATATGTGTTTTATCTGTGTGTTTAAAGGAGAACTATGGGGTTAAAGCTTTTCCCCATAGTTCTCCTTAGGGTAACGGGAGGACACAAACTAGCGTCCTCCCGTCACCCTAGGCTCAGTATATAGGGAGCTACAACTCGCGGTATACTGAGACGTGAGCTGAAGCGGATCCCAACAACTGTGCCTGCGTGACTGACAGCTGGCTCTGCCTATCTAGAGGCAGAGCCAGCTGTACCCGCCCCCTCCCGCGTCCGTTCCGCCAGTCTGCGCTGGGAGATCGGAGCGGGGAGAGGGGAATCCAGCCCCTCCCCCTGTCACGGCAGAGAGCCGTGACAGGATCGAGAGGTGAGCGAACCTGGTATGTGTTCGCTCACCTCCCGATCTACTGAGCCGACCTGTGACAGTCTCATTGTCACAGGTCGGCTAGAACTATGAGGTGAGTGAAGAGCCCCTCCCCCCCATAGTTCTCCTTTAATCAGATGTATCGAATGATTCCCAGCAGAGTAAACTAGACAAGTAGTAACATGTAGCAACAATCAGTCTTAATGCTTAATGCTAATGTCCATGTGACTGATCGCTACAAGATGACATTTTTCTTTTACCGGCGTGGGGTCCTCCATGATGTGCTGAGCTTTCTTTTTCTCTGTGCCTCTGCTGCATATGTGTCTCCGGCATCACCAGGCAAAACGTGATGGGAGCGCTCAGCGCACTGAGACTGCTCCCGAGTGACGGTTCCTATTAGATCTTTTGACAAGCCTTAGACATCCCGTTTACCTGAATCCTGACCTTCGCGGCCCTCAGCTTTTCTGAATATCGAGCACCTCCGTGAGCCCTGCCTCCCAGATATTGCCTGGTCGTCACCCGCCTTGACCTCTCCTGCCTGTGTACCTAAGCGTGAGATTAAACTCCTGCCCATCTTGGGCCCTAAAAGCTTACAACCCCCCTCCCCCCCTTCCAATGCTTTTGTTACCTGTCTGGGGGATTTCTGATTGCCGCGACTGCGTCCTTTTCGTCAAAAATGACACATAAAATCAAAGTACAATTTGGAGCGGCGCGTCTAATGGCGCACAAATGCATCTCACCTGTCACTGAACCGATCATTGTCTTGTAATAACATTTTTATGACCCTCATTCCGCAGGTACGAGATTCACTGCAGATATCACAGCCGTCAGTGATAACGCAACACAAATATTTAACTGCAATGGATGTTATTAAATTTTAAAGGAAATGTGATTGTCACGGTATTTATCCTGACGGAATTTTTTTCCTTTTTTTTTCAGGTTAGGGGGAGCACGAGGCAGTAAATTAAAAGAAGTCTTGTATAAGAAGCGACGTGGTAACATTGTGCGCTTGCTCGCATGCTGAGGGGGAATATGTGCATTTGATGTGAATCATGTTTGTCTTTTGCACAAAAGAGGCTTTGCTTATATTTGTAAATATGGTGACTCTTATCCTCATCTACACAGGCAGCGAGGTGTTTGTCAGTGGGTGCACGCAGGGCCGGATTCACCACAAGGCCACTGAGGCTCGACTTTGGGGCGGCACGGAGCACAGGTTTGAAGTCTCCAGACTTCGGGTGGTAATTTGTTTTCTACATTTAGCCCGGCTTTGAACAAGCCGGGCTAAAGGCCGTGACACACTGCACGCGAAGCCGTGCAGAGCGAAGCAAAGCTCTCCGGCACGGAGCTTCGCGTGCAGTGTGTGAGCTGAGTGCAGTCAGATGATTGACTGCACCTTCAGCCAATCGGCTCGTCTGTAACAAACAGCCAGACGTCGCATCCCGTCGCGCCGGTTTATACGCGCGAGCCGATTGGCTGAAGTTGAAATTGTTCATCTCGGCACGCTCAGCTCTGCGAGCTCTCGCAAGCTGAGGTGCCGAGAAGAAAGTGACATGACACACTGCTCGCAAAGGCAGCGCGCCACCGCTCCGCGCTGCTTCGCGTGCAGTGTGTCACGGCCTTTAATGTAGTGTGGGGAAGCCGCCGCTTATTTCTTTACAGGTGATCTTGACGATGTCGCCAAGATCACTTGTAATCAGAATGCAGGCTGTCCGTCCTCCCCCTGCCGCCCCCCTCTCTCCCCTGCACCTACCTCTCTCCCTCCATACTGGCTGCGTCCTGTCGGCTCCGTCCTCTCCTCGATGGCCGCTGACGTCTTCAGGATGGAGAGAGGTGGGCAGAATGGCGTATGTGATGACGTCACTGCTGGGTGTCACCCGGTACCCGCACCGAGTGTCACCCCGCCTCGGGACGCCTCTGGTGCCAAGACAAAATGCCACCTTCATATCACAAATTGGACATTTAATGGGGCTTTTTGAGGTGGCGAAGACAACAATCAAATCATCCACATTGATTAAAAATCTATTTCTTATTATAAAACACGTTTCCATAAAATCAAACAATGAAAGACCAAACGACATTAAATATTTGTTTGACAACCACATCCGACCGTTCATTGCCAGACTCAATCGATTATATTCCACATACATTCCACATAGATTTATCACCCATAGAGATACAATGATTACTTGCTTCTCTCTCATAAAGTTTTCAACAGGGTGGTTAAACGCTGATAATTTATGTAGCAATCCATCCTTCAACGCGTTTCACACTAAGGCTGGGTTCACACCTAGGCGTATCGAGTATGCGGTAAAAAAAACACGCGACTTGGCTGTATCCCAATAGAAATGCGCGACAAAAACGCCCCAAAGAAGCTCCTGTACTTCTTTGGGCATGGGGCGTTCTGTAGCGCGTTCATACGGCCTGTAATACGCCCAGGTGTGAACCACACCCATAGGAAACAATGGGATTTTTCGGTGTTTGAGCGTTTTGCAGAGCGTAGGAACGCGCTACAAAACGCCCAGGTGTGAACCGGGCCTGAAGGTTCTTCAGGAAGGTAAGGAAATGTTGTTAGCGTGATACAGTAGATATGGTGTAATGGTCACACCAAAGAATGTTTTGATTGTCATAAGGAATGGATGCCAGCCATACCGGAACATTTGGATACAGGTGGAGAGGAGGGGAGGCCACTTGTACATGCCTGTACTGAAGATCCAATACAGGTCCAATTGTATATTGCACCCCAGTCTCTGCCTCCGCATTTAGCACTGGTTAGAGAGACCAGAGAGAGAGAGATACGGAACCAATCATTGTATCTCTATGGGTGATAAATCTATGTGGAATTTATGTGCAATATAATCAACGGAGTCTAGCAACTAATGGTCGGATGTGGTTGTCAAACAAATAGTTTCTGTCGTTTGGTCTTTCATTGTTTGATTTTATGGGGGGAAAAAATTATGATATTAAATAATAAGAAATAGATTTTTAATCAATGTGGATGATTTGCTTGTGGTGTGCTGTTACACAGTCATAAAGGACACGAGGCACAGCCACAGCTAATATTCATGTGAAATGAAAATTTATATTGTTTATTTTCCTTAAAGGAGAGCTATGAGGGGAGTGATTTTCACTCATCCTCATAGTTGAAGCCGAAGTGTGTCAATAGATCGGGAAGTGAGCGAACACATAACGTCGCTTGCTCATTTCTCGATCATGTCCCCTGCTGAGAGCCGTGACTGTCACTCACGGCTCCCTGCAGGAATTCTCCTCCCTCCCCGCTCCGATCCTCCCGCGCTGGAAAGGACTGCGCTGGATGGCACGTGAAACCAATCAGGAGCTGTTGATGTTACCAAGACAAAACTGTCACTGTGTTAGGAAGACCATTAAGCTTATTTATTCAAGGACAGTCAGCTTTCCAGGTCCTTTAATTTGCGGGCCTGCGGCCTCTTGTTACATGGTTGTGTGGTGTGCCATTTCCTGCTTGCGTTGTGTCAAAAAAGTGTAATCAGAAAGTAATCAGAAAGGGAGAGATATCCCGGCGGTGGGTATAATTGGAAAGATAGACAGGAGGTCAGGAGAAGAACATTTTGTCCCATTGGGTCATGTTGGTGGAAGTGATATCCCTGCGCTGGATGTAAACAGAAAGGTAGAGAACACATACCGGCGCTCGCTCACTTCTCGATCATGTCCCTGCTGAGAGCCGTGACTGTCACTCACGACTCCCTGCAGGAATTCTCCCCACCCATCTCCGATCCTCCTTCGCTGACTGGCGGAACGGACGGGGAGGGGGCGGGTACAGCTGGCCCTGCCTCTACATAGGCAGAGCCAGCTGTCAATCACGCAGCTTGGTGGATCTCGACAGTAATGTCGGGATCCATCCCGGCTGCGGCGGTCTCAGTATACCGCAAGCTGCAGCTCGCGATATACTGAGCTTTGGGTGAAGGTAGAACGCTGGTTTATGTCCTCCCGTGACCCTTAGGAGAACTATGGGGAAAACACTTACCCCCATAGTTCTCCTTTAAGCCATTTGCTCATTGTTATAGTAAAGCTGATTATTATACTGACGTCTTGTGGTCATTTTTGTTATTGCACTAGTTTTTCTGTGTTCCCTCCCATCTATGATGTATTTTCCCCTTCTTGTTCAAGAACTAGTCAAGTGTCATGGCTGATTATAACAAGACCACATGTACACGCTAGCTTGAAACATTATCATCCTTGACCTTTAAATTCCATCTATTCATTTATCTGCTGTATACTGTTGTCTGCTCTAACCTGCTGCATGGAATAAAGCACTTTGTGGATGAAAAGGTATTTGGTGCGTTCAGCTATCTGATAAGGATTGTCCGCAGTGATTATATCTGCTTATACAGGCCAGGCATAGAGGTCTCAGCAAGGGATAAATCGCTAATACAACAATCGGAGTCAGAATATGTAGTCTTTGCCATCTCAAAAAGCTTGTACATTTCCAATTTGTTATATCCTTGGATTACTTGGCCTAAGCCAATTTGTGCTAAAGGGCAGGGAAAATGTTACTCCTCAGTGTGCTCAGTGATGGAGCCTACTGTGGCTGTTGAGGGTGACAACACAGCTTTTTAATTCAATGAAGGACCTGCCACATTGTCACCTACCTAGAGCAGAGTTTCTCAACCTTTTTCAGTTAATGACACATCCGGAGCCACTGCCATGCTTCCCTAAAAGTGTCCCCTTACACCCTCCTGAAGAAGAGGTCACCCCAGAACCGGAAACGCATCAATGGTGTTTTTTGCACATGATCTTCATTTAATAGAAAATTCCATTAATTGACAAACACAACTCAAACTCATCTTCCCAATTGGGGTATCTTTGTTCACCTTCCTTTTGGGTTTTTTTTCCTCATGGCACCGTTTGAAAGTATGCAATATCTTTTAGACCAAAGTCTAAAATGCAAAAAAAATAATGTACCAGCCCTTCGAAATCCATACCAGATCATTGTCCCAGATAGGGATCTGGTATGGATTTTAAAAGGGGGACCCCATGCAAAAACACAAAAAATTGGGCTCCTCACTTCACATCAGCAGTCCCCTTTCATATCAGGGGCCCCCTTTCATATCAGGAGCCCCCCTTTCATATCAGCAGCCCCCTTTCATATCAGGGGCCCCCCTTTCATATCAGAAGCCCCCCTTTCATATCAGGAGCCCTCTCAACATCAAAGTACCACCTTTACATCAGAGCCCCCTTCTTTCACATTAGTGCTCTCTCCTTTCACATCAAGAGCCCCCCTTTCAATTCAGGAGCACTCTCTACATCAAAGTCCCCCCTTTACATCAGAGCCCCTGACTTTCACATCAGAGGCCCCCTTCCACATCAGAAACCCCCATTCACATCAAGAGCCCTCCTTTCATATCAGGAGCCCTCTCGGAAAATAAAAATCCCCCCTTTACTTCAGAGCCCCCGACTTTCACATCAGAGGCCCCCTTCCACATCAGAAACCCCCTTTCACATCAAGAGCCCTCCTTTCATATCAGGAGCCCTCTCTACATCAGAGTCCCCCCTTTACATCAGAGCCTCTCCTTTCACATCAGAAACCCCCCTTCAAATCAGAGCACCCTCCTTTTACATCAGAAACCCCCTTTACTTCAGGTCCCCCTCCACATCAGAAGTCTGCCTGCACCCTGGAAAGGAATGATGCTGTGCAAACATTTCAAGGCATCCCTAAAAAAGCCAGAAGGCACCCCAGATTTAGAAGGGTTGACCTAGAAGAACTCCTGAGGGCTGCCATGATCCCCAGGTATTTTGTAAAGTCAGAACTGGGATTTGTTCTAAGTGAAATTCTGCAGTTGTTGAAGGAAAATCTGCAAGTAGCCTTACTTTTGGTTATAGTTATAACTCTACCAGACTCTTACTTCAGGGAGACTCCTCCTTTGCCTTCCCTGATGGCCAGAGCCTTCACTTCCTCGGAGAAGCTCCTCCTTCTGAGAAGGGTGATGTACCCAGTTTGTGAGGATATAGTCTGAATAAACCCCTCAGAGAAATCCAAAGTAGCGGCAGGTGATGAGAGCAGCAATCCTTTGTAGATTCTCGGAAGCTGCTGATGCTAGATAGACTTCAACAGGTGAGTGAACTTTGCTTACAGAGGAAAAAAAAAATGTGGAGGCTTCTAAGAGCCTCAGATATAATACAATTTTAATGAGTGAGAACAAAAAGAATGGAGTGCTCCCCTAACAGAGTGGCCAGGCAGCACCGTTTGTTGTGTACCAAGGCAATATGCGCTCATCTTTGTAGAAACAGAGTAGCTGTCAAGCGGTTTGTCTTCGTTAGTCCAGGAGTACGCCTCAAGAGTGAATGAAAACCCTTCTAAGAGCATGAAAGAGAAACACAATGGTTCAAACAGGAAAGGCTCATGTGATCTACATGCTGGATAATACACTGGTCAGTGGCCCATGGCTATAGCGCTCTACGTTTTAGGTCCACATGGCCATCAAGAGAAATCCCTGATGGTCCAGGCCACCACTTAGCATATTGCAGTGTATGTATAGTCAAAAGGGTTTATGGCTATTCATGGCCAAAACATCTGTCAGGTTAAAGGGACCTCTGTATCCCTTGCTCACTATCTTATATAGAGTTCCTTCTGACTTGTTGGATGCACTCTTTGGTTCTCTGTGGCTAACATTGCCTGCCTTGACCTCTGCTCTTGCCTGTTGCCTGCCCTGACCTTATCTCTTCTCCCAACATGTCTCCAATTCTCAGTTTGGTGCCTTGCTTTAGTTTGTTCATTTCTCCAACCCAACTCTCAACATGTCCCTGCCTACACCCCTGGTACTGATACTTCCAGCCTGCTTACTTACCATAGACAGTGCAAACCTGAGTTCTTAAATATATAACATGCAGATTTGATCATTCAGTCCTTGGGGGAACCATTGTTGAACAACATCTTTGTGTCCAAAAGTGGACTGTTACAGGGAACGTGTTCCATGTGAAGCTATTGTGTCTGAACCCTACGCCCGACTGTTACACCACTTGTACCATGTTGTTAGATGGTCTCTAGTTCTTGACTGCAAATGGTGGCGCTTGCCAACACAGGATTGCCAACTCAGGCTGTATTTCCTTTTATTACAAACAATTGCTCCTAATATCAAGGACAGCTCAGCACAGCTTGTCCATGGACACATTGCCAAAACATCAGCGAACAGCCTAAAGTGACCGTAGGACCTGATCTGTGTCCTTTCTAAGTAACACCTAATTATTGATATTGTAACATGTGACTGTTGGGTTCAATGATGACTCTCTGGCTTGGCAAGTTGGCATGGGACTCTAAAGATCTGGGTGACATACAGCACACTCCCCACTGTTTGGCAGGCGATAGCCTAATATATTTTTAGTTGGACATCAAGTTTAGATGTTATATAAACATTGTAACTGTCTGACAACCGAATGCAGAAACAATACATTGATACATACTGACATTTTATTTTTAATAGGAACAGACTTATTCACTTGCATATTAGTGGTTTGCCTTAACATTACGCTAATCTCCCAGGTCCGTTCTCTTGTTCTCTCATCAATGCACCCTGAACTTTTTTTTTACCTGTTCAAGTTCTTTAATGGTGACAAAATAGCTTCAGGCTCACATGGCAACTCCTGCAAAAACTTTAAATATACTTAGCTTCCTTATCAATCATCCATTATTCAGCAGGGGGAGCAAAGCAGGCTGAAATGTCTGTACATGCCGTCATCTTAGACTTTGCAGGCAGTTCTGGATCTGGCACAATGTCGAGGGTACACCTGGCCCTTATTTAGTGCCCCCAGGCTTCTATGTAGCCTAGAAGAACTTTTTGTCAGAAGAAGGACCTTGGGAATTGTCCTTGTCATAGAAGAGAAAGACTAACTGCTGCTTTCTAACACATTGAGACCCGTAAGTAGTTCCCTTTCTGCCTCCTGCAAACTCCTGATTGGTGGTGTATTTAGCTGCAATTATTTTGATGGTGCTAGTTCACATCCGTGCAATGCCTTCATTTACTTTGGCCAAAAAAGTTCACATCCATTTTTTGATCCATTGACATGAGAAATAAGTGATTTTGATGGGAATTCATAAGTAAATGGAATGGACAGGAAGCAATTGTCTCAGGCCAGTACTGACACATTGATGGGCCCTGAATGGAGATACATCACCCAGATAGCAAGCAATTGAGCTGCAAGTTTGAAAATGACTCGCTAAACTATTGCAGACTTGCCGAGCTTCACAATTTTGTTGCACAATTACAGCAAGTCTGCATTGCAAGTCTCCAGACCAGCGAGCTTGCAGAGCTCTTGCTAAGACCTGCAGGACTCTTGCTGTAGACTTGCCAAGCAAATTTGCTACAAAAAGTGTCGCCTAGAACTTGTGCTGCGAGTGTTCGGCAAGTCTACAACTTGCCAGGAATATGTGCAGGCCCGGCGCTAGCGCAAGGCAAGTAAGGCGGGCGCCTTACGGCGCTGCAGGGTGAGGGCGGAAAAATCAGGGCATTTTGACAAGTACTTGTACTTGTCAAAATGCCCCGATGTTTGCGCTATGTTTTTTTTTTTTACACTTACCTTCGGTGCGGAGAGCAGCGGCGAGTCAGCGCTGGTCCGCTGGGAGGAGCTCCAGGTGGGGTCCTAATTTAGCTGGCCGGCGACTGCCTGAGGATCCCGACACGCAAAATTGCACCTTGCCCACCTTGACTAAAATCCTAGCACCGGTCCTGAATATGTGCAGCAAGTTAACAAAAAGTACAATTTCACCCCGCCACAAGTTTGTAGCAAGTTATCCTTGCTATCTGGGTCACCATTTAGGAGATCCATCATAGAGGGACCTGTAGTCAGTGACACATGGTTGACAATATATAACTATATGTTCCCCATTCACACCTGTGATCACAGTGTCTGGTAAAGTGCCTATATCCTTTGTGGCTCTGAGATGTCACGTGACAACCTGCCAACATCTGCAAAGGGAGCTGAAGATGGAAGATGCAAAAAGGGGCCTTTAGGAACACCTCTCGCCAGGTCCACCAATCAATGCAGCACCATGGCACACCTTGCATGGTACATTTCCTATAGCCCACAGAAATCTGTTCCTACCATAAAAGGCCTCGTTGGTTGTATTTGACCCCCAGGTCAAAGGTGTCACCCCCTACCCCTCTACAGTAATCTAATTCTTCCACATTATGTAGAAACCCTCAAGGGAATGCGGCACCAGGGCCGGCCTTAGGGGTGTGCGAGCCGTGCGGCCGCACAGGGCGCCATGGCAACAAGGGCGCCGTGCGGCCGTCACAGCTCGTCCTGTGGGCGGCTTCTCTCCCCCTCACCGCTGGCCATCCGATATGACAGCGCTCCCTCGTCCGCCCCCCCACTTGGGGGGGGGGCGCAGGAGGGAGCGCTGCCTGCTGTCAGGATGGCGGAGCGGTGAGGGGGAGAGAAGCCGCGCCCGCAGCTGTCAGGATGGCCGAGCGGGGAGGAGATCGGAGCCGCTGTCATCCTGTCAGTTTCAGGATGACAGCGGCTCTCTGCGTGGCTGAGCGGAGGATCGGTAAATATCAGTGATATTTACCGGTCCTCCGTGTGAGAAGGACAAACACTGGAGTGATCGTCTGATCACTCCAGTGTTTGTAAATAACTGGGGACACATAGCGCTATGTGTCCCCAGTTATGAATGAACAGCATGTGATTTACATCACAGCCTGTTCATTCAAGATTTCACCAATGGGGAGAAGCACTCAGTACAGAGGCTCCTCCCCATTCAGAAACAGCTGATGGTAAATATTTGAATGGGAAGCCTCTGAGAGCTTCCCATCCATTGAGTGCTGAGGCTGTAGAAAAAGAAATTGAGGATTTGGTGTCCTCAATTTCTTTTCTATTTTACAAGGGAAATGTCAGGGGTCTGTTTGGACCCCTAATATTTCCCCGAAGCCCCCCAACAGTGAAAAAATAAATAAATATGAAAAAAATAATAAAAAATATAAAAAATTATTTAAAAAAAGTGAAAACTGCCCCCCCCACACACACACACACACACGGGAAATGTCAGGGGTCTGTTTGGACCCCTAATATTTCCCCGAAGCCCCCCAACAGTAAAAAATAAATAAATATGAAAAAAATAATAAAAACATATTTTAAAAAAGTGAAAACTGCCCCCCCCCTCCCGACACACACACACACATATTATTAGACAAGTGCGAAAGACAAAAAATTCATTTCAGATGAAATGAACGAAAACTAAAAAAGTTTTCATTTGTTTCATCAAACAAAACACATTTATATGCTATTTTGGATTCAGCCATTGGCGTGCTCTGGAGGCAGGGCGCATGACGTCATATAACACCGCACGTGTTGGGCGCCGCCATCTTGGTGTATATCTAGGTATACACCAAGATGGTGGGGCCAATATCGGCGTGTGAGGTCACCTGACGCCACGCATGCATGGCGTCATGTAACGTCATGCTCCCTGCCTCCAAGATGGTGGCACGCATTCAGAGAACACGCTGGTGGCCAACATGGCCGCCGCACATTCTCAAACAAATTATTATTATTATGTGTCTGAATACAATACAGACCCCTGGCTTCATTTACATGTAGCCCGGGGTCTGTGTTCTGTTTTTTATTTTTACTTTTCTAGATGCACTTACTTGAAAAAAGGGGTCAGCATGACGACCTGACACTTTATTTTTATAGACTCTATTGTATTTTGACATTTATTGTTTACCTTCTGTTGTTTTATTTGATAAGAATACTTCTATTGTGCCTACAAGTTTAATACCTTTGAATAAAAGTGTTATTTTTATCACACTTTTTAATATGTTTCTTTGCGGCTTAACAAAATAGGAGTCTTTAAATGGTGCATATATTGGGGGAAATGGGTGTGGTTACGGGGGCGTGGCCACTAAAGGGTGTGGCCACTGAGGGGCGCTGTAAAGCTTTCTCGCACAGGGCGCCTAAAGGCCTAAGGCCGGCCCTGTGCGGCACCATCACGTGGGTTTGAAATTAGCACTGAAGTTGAGCAAAACTCAATCAGCATAGCTTGCCACGTCTAAGAAAAATTGGAAAAACATAAATATCAGTTTTTATTATTTAATATAATAATTTGGGGGATTTAATAGATACATAGGCCATGTCAAGTCCCTTATAATAATATGGTATCTACAAGGACAGGTCTACTTCTAGGTCTACTACCTCTACAAGGTAACAATAGAAGAGGTAGTATACCCACCTCTCCGGCGGCCCGTGTCAGATGAGTGTGTTCCATCCTCCTACCCTTCCATTACTACAGGACACAGCAATGACATAGGAGTGTAACGTTGGAGCCATAGCACATGGAAGGGGATATAGGCATCCAACACTCCCGTATGTGTCAAATACTGAGGAGTCTGGTGGAGGCTTCAGCACTGGTATGAAGGGCAGGTAGGAGACACAGGCCCCTGGAGGGGTGAGTATAATCTCTATCCTATTGCAGGGACCAGTCATTTGGATTTGCATGGGACCTGATAGGGTCTCCGTAACTGAGTCTTCCAATGGTGATGATTATTATTCTACTCACTAAGTATTTAATAAGACACCATAATAAGAGGAAGCAAATTCCTCTCACCTCACAGAAAATCCATAGCAAGGTGCTGACAGAAGATCCCTTACTAATAAAAATTAAAACCGCTGTTAGGTTACGGCCCAGACTTTATAAACAGACCCCTTCTACGGGGGGCCCATCGTGGTGGATCTGCAAAGACTCTGCTAAATGCCTTTGAAAAACGTTCATTAATATGTTAATTACAATTATACATCGCACATTTAAATAGCAATTATAAATTACAAGACTCTTGGACGTCGATTGTCAAAGGCTGCCTGGAGATGTATCTCGCGCGTAGCAGATATCTCAGCTTCGGCAAGCCGTGCCTTGTATTGTAGACGTCTAACTGGAATGTTATCACAGGTCGAAACGCTGGATTAGGTGGCACACTGCCAGCACAAGAGAGCTCCAATGGGGTGCTGCGGCTCAGCGCCGCTTAGATGGCACGTGATCATAAATACTCTGAACATTGAATTTAGGGATTGTGACTTCCTAATCGCCGAGGAGGATGGGAGCAGTGGCGTCACAAGGGGGGTGCGGCCCGCACCCTGGTGACACCATTGGAGGGATGACACCAAAATGTCTCAGTCATTTTGGTGTCACCCCCCTCTAAAAAGTCGGGCGCTCGGTCATGGACTGAACGCCCGACAGTATCAGGAGAGAGGAGAGTACCCGGCGGCATACCTTATCCCGCCGGGTGACTGTCCCCTCCTCTCTCTGCTGGCGTCCATCACCAAGATGGCCGCCGGCAGGTATCAGAATACTGCCGCGCGTGCGCGATGACGTCACGCGCAGTGACGTCTCGGCGGGTGACACTCGGTTACCCCTCCGGGTGTCACCCAGCCTCGGGACGCCCCTGGATGGGAGTGGCTACAAATCGCTTCCAAGTTTAGCAAAGAAGAAAGGACAGTCTTACAACCAATGATAAATCAATGTTGACAAGCATTATTCAACCTACTTTATCTGAGCCCTGGTTGTCCTGGACCCGCCCCCAGCCTGTGACTGGACAGTGAACGGAGAAAAAGCGCAGTGGTGAACTCATCTCTCTGTCACTTCACCTTCTCTTCCTATCAGTGTGCGTCTTGTCAGCACATGAACCAATTGGCTCCTCATTTCATGTAGAGATAAACTCTCAACTTTTCTTTCAATAATAAATCAAGATCATATATATTTATATCACCCAGCAAAGTATTTCTTTCAATTTTTGCCCAAGCACTTACAGTAATCATGTTTCAGTACAGCTCCAACTCTCTCGACTCCACTTCCCTGAACTTCCTGTCAGGTACAACATCACAAGAGACCAGTGACGTGCGGTACCTTATATTCTGGGTGAGGCATTCCCCCGCCCCCCGCCGGACGAACCCCCTGCCCCCAAGCTAGTGTGAAGTCGGAAAGGGAGGAGACAGGGAGGAGCCTCCCACGTCCCTCACTAACTACCTGTCAAAAGCCGGATGCAGCGATGCCTGTAATTTACAGGCAGCGCTTCATCCATGACAGGTTACACAGCGGGGAGGATTTCCCTGCTCTGTAACCTTTTAGATGCCGATCTGAATTGAGAAAAAGCTGTCAGCTTCAGACTTGAAGCTGACGGCTTCTTCCTCCATAATTTTAGGTGAGGCTCTGCCGCACCAGCCTCCCCTGACCGCACGTCCCTGCAAGAGACAGAGCAGTCTCCAGCAGCTGTCCATCTACCAGCTTGGAGAAGGGAGCAGGGGAGGAGGGGAGTGGGTTGCCTTGCTCAGCCTGTATGTTTGTGAAGACACAGTTTGCTAGCACACACAAGGGTGGTCCCATAGGACCTTTCAATGGAAAGGAGCTACCCTAAAACAGTATACCAGAGCCAGTGCTCAGGGGACCGGTTGATTCTTCAGGAAACTAACAGGTCTATTCACTAAAGGGGGAAGAGTTTGGAGAAGGAAGTGAAAAATCTAAGACAACATAGCTGAACTGGAAAGTGAGCTGAATTGGAGAATCTTTTCCAAATCAGCTATTTTAACCTAGATTGTTCACTTCTCCTGCCGTCTCCAAACTCTTTACCCTTTAGTGAATAGACCTGTAAAACTTTTAAACATCAAGGAGCAGCATGCATCGTAAGTGATTTCATCAGCATTTGAAATAGCTTAAAAAACCATTTGACTTTAAAGGAGAACTATGGGGTCAGGGCTTTTCCCTATAGTTCCCCTAAGGGTAACGGGAGGACACAAACTAGCGTCTGCTCTCTGCCGTGACAGGATCGAGAAGTGAGCGAGCGCCGGTATGTGTTCGCTCACCTCCCGATCTACTGAGCCGACCTGTGACAGTCTCATTGTCACAGGTCGCCTAGAACTATGAGGATGAGTGAAAATCACCCCCCCCTCAT
This sequence comes from Nanorana parkeri, assembly GCF_000935625.1. Lineage (NCBI taxonomy): Eukaryota > Metazoa > Chordata > Amphibia > Anura > Dicroglossidae > Nanorana > Nanorana parkeri. Next base: position 300,516 of record NW_017306798.1, on the reverse strand, counting down.
AGTTCTCCTTTAATATCACTTATTATACAGATGACTCCACACCGGAGCAGTACATCGTTGCGAAATGCAGTATTTCTAGTGCAAACAAATGTAAAATGTAAAGAAAAAAAACTTTAAATAATTAAAAGTTAATAATTAGAATTCTAAAGAATAATATACTATTACAATAACTTAATATTTAATACATTTATGGGGTCCCGATGTCTCTAGTAGCGGTCACACAAAAAAAACATTGTTACAGTTTGATATAATGCTCAGTTTGACGAAGTAATCACATCTAACGGCTGGACTGAATGGCCGATATGGCCAACAAGTGATCATTTGCCTTTAAAAAAAATTGATCCGTCCTGGTGGGAAATCCGATCAAATCTGGAGCAGATCGACCTTTTCTTTGTTGTTCTGAGTGATCGCTTCTAAAGCGAAAGAACATTTCAGACGATCGACTTCACGATCAACCGAATGTTCTTTTATCATTGTTTGTATGGACAGCTTAACTGTCGGCTCAGGTTAGAAATGTTTACATTGGAACCTCTCAGGGGTGTTGCAACGCTTCTAAAAATCATTACTGAGGCGCTAAACGGGTAGAAAACTGTTGCGCAATAAAGGGTCTTTACCCTACTTGAGAATAAGAGCCCATCCAGACCAGCAAGAATGCGTTAAGATCTGTAGATATGGTGTGTGTTGTGCAGGGGCAGTGTGATACATTGTTGCAGCGCATCGCAGTGTTTACATATAACTTTATTGACAGGGTTACAGTTGGAGAAGTGAACAATCACTTGGGGCGGGTACAGCTGGCTCTGCCTCTAGATAGGCAGAGCCAGCTGTCAGTCACCAAATCCAGGGCGGATCCAGACATAATTGTCGGGATCCGCTTCAGCTGCGGCGTCTCAGTATACTAAGCTTAGGGTGACGGGAGGGCGCTAGTTTATGTCCTCCCATTAGCAGAAGGAGAACTATGGGGAACACGTTCGCGGCACCGTTGTCGTGCGGTGTTATTTTAGCCGAAATATATAAAAGCAAAAATAGTTTGATACAATTCTTATTGATACATAGTGTTTTAGCCGACTGCATGTCATTAAGTTAGGTATAACATTTACCTTAAAGCTGACCTTCCATTACAAATGACAAATTAACTTTCTTCCCAGACCCTCCCCCACCCAAACAAAATTAGCAATAAAACAAACCCCTCTAAAAATAGAGATTTAGATCAATAATATTCACCACGGTCATGGTTTCATCAGGGGTAACATGACTGTGCCCTCCCTATGCCCCCTGGAATAACCAGTCCATTGTAGGAATGCATTCCCGAAGGAACAGCTCCGTCATTGCAGTTTAGATACAAATTAGCATTTAGAGGTCTAATTCAAGCCCTAAAGGCTCCTAATTGTTCCCCCATCCTGACAATTCTGGTAGCCAGGCGGAGAAATGTATCTTAATGAATGAATTACATTACAAATGCTTTTGCTAGTTCATTAAGAAACTTCTTGGCTTTGATCAATAATTTCAATCTTCTGAGCATTAATTAGCGAAAGCGATAGGATCCCCTGAGTGATCGCAAAGAAGATTCGCTGATCAGTAAAATTTGCTCCGAGATTGGAGATCAGTCAACATAATACCAGGCTGGGGGAGTTTACAAATCAACTCATTGTCTAGAACAGGGGTCAGCAACCTGCGGCTCCGGAGCCGCATGTGGCTCTTTCATCCCTCTGCTGCGGCTCCCTGTCCAGGGGCAGAACTACCGCCGGGGCCTGAGGCTGGGGGGGGGCCCAGTTAGGTCCGGTCCTGGGCACCCCCCCTGGTGGAATATGCAGCAGTGCAGGGTCCCGGGGCCCCGCACTGCAGACGGGCTTCTCGGTAAGGGGGTGGGTCTTGTGACTCACCTCCTCTCCTGGTCGCGTCCCTAGTAATAGACGCGAGGAGAAGTGTGTGTCACATGCCCCGCCCCCTGCAGTGCACACCGTCTGGCTGGGATGCTCCTCCGAATGAGGAGCGGGGGGTGCATTACTAAGCCCAGAGTCCAGTGCATTACTAAGGCAAGAGTCCAGTGCGTTACTAAGCCCAGAGTCCAGTGCGTTACTAAGCCCAGGCTCCAGTGTGTTACTAAGCCCAGGCTCCAGTGCGTTACTAAGCCCAGAGTCCAGTGCGTCACTAAGCCCAGAGTCCAGTGCGTTACTAAGCCCAGAGTCCAGTGCGTTACTAAGCCCAGGCTCCAGTGCGTTACTAAGCCCAGGCTCCAGTGCGTTGCTAAGCCCATATATACCTATAAACATAGCATAAAGGTAAAAAAATGATATATGCCGTGTTGTCTTTATTTTAGATGTCAAAAGGGTTTTGTGGCTCCCGGTGTTTTCTTTTCTGTGGGAAACGGGTCCAAATGGCTCTTTGAGTGTGCAAGGTTGCTGACCCCTGGTCTAGAAGATTAGGGATCGAAGAAAATGCAATCACTGATAAGTCAATAAAGTAATTGAAAGAATTCAGCATGGCGTGAAATTGCTGCAGAAATCTGCTACGAAGAAGAACCGCCCGCAAATACCGCTGTAGCAAGCAACGATTAAGAGAGCAGTTGTGCATATGATTAATTATATTTCAGAGGTCTAAGGGATTAATAACCGATAAATACAGAGCAACCTCGAGGATCAATATTCAATGAGGTTACTACATCATAAGACATGCAAATATCCGAGTTTACGCGTTTCCGTGGCCATGCCCCCTTCGGCAGAAACGCGTAAACGAAGGCCCCAGGAAACGCGTAAACGAAGGAGTCCTGTGCTGGTACACAGGCGACTGTGCGGCCTATTTTAGATGTCGTCCAGGCTTGGCTTGAAAGCTTTTACTCTGATTCACTATTGTGAGTATGTTTTTATCCTGTATTGCAGCTTTTATCATTAAAAATAATCTACACTTGGGTGGGGGCGCCCTTCTCTTTTGTTTTTTTCCCCATAGTGTTGCAGCTCCCCTGGCTGAAGTGGGGCAGCACCCCTAGTAATCCTCGTTTGCATACATTTTTCAATTGCTGGTCATAGTTTGGCGCTTTTGATTGGTTTAATTGTTTATAAAAATACTCTGCTCTTGGCCAACATGACCCTCTATGAGATAGAAAATACTCTGCTCTTGGCCAACATGACCCTTTATGAGATAGAAAATACTCTGCTCTTGGCCAACATGACCCTCTATGAGATAGAAAATACTCTGCTCTTGGCCAACATGACCCTCTATGAGATAGAAAATACTCTGCTCTTGGCCAACATGACCCTCTATTAGATAGAAAATACTCTGCTCTTGGCCAACATGACCCTCTATGAGATAGAAAATACTCTGCTCCTGACCTTCTCTCTACCTTTCGGATAATACCCACCGCCGGAAATTTCACACCTTCCAACATGACCCTCTGTAAGATATACAACACTCTGCTCCTGACCTTCTCTCTACCTTCCTGATTACACCCACCACTGGGATATCACACCTTCAATTATGACCCTCTATAAACCATAAAAATACTCTGCTCCTGACCTTCTCTCCACGTTTCTGATTACACCAACATCGGGATATCACACCTTCCAAAATAACCCACTGTAAGGTAGAACATGCTCTGATCCTGACCTTCCCCATCTTTCTGATCATACCCACAACTGGGATATCTCATATTCCAACACCACCCACCATAAGATAGAACATTTTCTGCTCCTGACCTTCTCGCTACCTTTCTGATTATGCCCAACACCGGGATATCACACCTTCCAACATGTGCTTCCTTAAAAGAGAACTATGGGGTAAGTGTTTTTTTCCCCCATAGTTCTCCTAAGGGTCACGGGAGGACATATTCTAGCTTCCTCCCGTGACCCAAAGCTCAGTATATCGCGAGCTACAGCTCCTGGTATACTGAGACCGCCGCAGCCGGGACGGATCCTGACATTACCGTAGAGATCCACCCAGCTGCGTGAGTGACAGCTGGCTCTGCCTATCTAGAGGCAGAGCCAGCTGTACCCGCCCCCTCCCCCGTCCGTTCCGCTAGTCAGCGCTGGAGGATCGGAGCGGGGGAATCCCTGCCAGGAGCCGTGAGTGACAGTCATCTCTCTTTGCAGGGAGATGATCGAGAAGTGAGAGAGCGCCGGTATGTGTTCTCTCACTTCCCGATCTATTGAGCCGACCTGTGACAGTTTCATTGTCCCACGTCGGCTCGAACTATGAGGCTGAGTGAAAATCACTCCCCTCGTAGCTCTCCTTTAAGGGAGAACATACTCTGCTCCTGACCTCCTCTCTACCTTTCTGTTTACATCCAGCGCAGGGATATCACTTCCACCAACATGACCCAATGGGACAAAATGTTCTTCTCCTGACCTCCTGTCTATCTTTCCAATTATACCCACCGCCGGGATATCTCTCCCTTTCTGATTACTTTCTGATTACACTTTTTTGACACAACGCAAGCAGGAAATGGCACACCACACAACCATGTAACAAGAGGCCGCAGGCCCGCAAATTAAAGGACCTGGAAAGCTGACTGTCCTTGAATAAATAAGCTTAAAGGAGAAGTATGAGGGGGGTGATTTCCACTCACCTCATAGTTATAGCCGACCTGTGACAATGAGACTGTCACAGGTCGGCTCAATAGATCGGGAGGTGAGCGAACACATACCGGCGTTCGCTCACCTCTCGATCCTGTCGCGGCTCTCTGCCGTGACAGGGGAGGGGCTGGATTCCCCCTCCCCGCTACGATCCTCCAGCACTGACTGGCGGAACGGAAGGGGTGAGCGGTCGGGTACAGCTGGCTCTGCCTCTAGATAGGCAGAGCCAGCTGTCACTCACGCAGCTGGGCGGATCTCGACGTCGATGTCGGGATCCGCTCCGGCTGCGGCGTCTCAGTATACCGCGAGCAGCAGCTCCCTACATACTGAGCTTAGGATGACGGGAGGACGCTAGTTTGTGTCCTCCCGTTACCCTGAGAACTATGGGGAAAAGCCCTGACCCCATAGTTCTCCTTTAATGGTCTTCCTAACTTTAACACAGTGACAGTTTTGTCTTGGTAACATCAACAGCTCCTGATTGGTTTCACGTGCCGTCCAGCGCAGTCCTTTCATTGGCGACTTTTCGCGTTTGAGCGTTTCCTTTAGAACAATACTCTGCTCTTTATTTGGAATGGAGCGCACCTTTAAGAGGTTTTTCATGGAGTGGAGTCTGCACTCCCTGAGCGTTGGATTGTCAGGTGTTTGCCCTCCCTTCTCTGTCGCCACCGCAGGGATCCATCCCTCACAGCAAGAGAGATTCTCGAAATGATTAATTCCCACCGATGTCTATCAGTCATCTCCGCCGAGCTCCATCTCTGTTCAGTCGCTGTATTGCCGGTGATGGGAGCGAGGGCAGCAGAAGACAACTTAATGCAGATAAAGGAATTCATATTCCTTCAAGACAAAGACACACATCTGCCGGCGTTATAAATAGATAAATAATCAGTAATTAGCTTAATGGACCCACTTGTGCCAGGATTGCGGGAAAGCAATTCGTGATATACCGTGCCAGCAGGGAAACGTGTCACTCGGCTATATGGAAAATAATGATATAGAACTAGAAACCGGAACCCCCGGGGAGCTGTGATAGGCAGACAGCAAATTCAGAGATCCTCATCCGCATTTCACTATTGGTCAGCGAGGCTGTACATCATAAAGACAGCCAATAGAAGGGTGCAGGAGGGGCGGGGACTACCGCAAATTCAAGAATTTAAAGCTGAACTACGGCCTTCCTTTCAGTCTTCTATCTGACCTCCGTCCTCCCCTCCAGTCTTCTATCTGACCTCCGTCCTCCCCTTCAGTCTTCTATCTAACCTCCGTCCTTCCTTTCAGTCTTCTATCTGACCTTCATCCTTCCCTTCTGTCTGACCTTCGTCCTTCCTTTCTGTCTTCTATCTGACCTCCGTCCTTCCCTTCAGTCTTTTATCTGACCTCCGCCCTTCCCTTCAGTCTTCTATCTGACCCTCATCCTTCCCTTCAGTCTTCTATCTGACCTCCATCCTTATCTTCAGTCTTTTATCTGACCTTCGTCCTCCCCTTCAGTCTTCTATCTGACCTCCGTCCTTCCCTTCAGTCTTCTATCTGACCTCCGTCCTCCCCTTCAATCTTCTACACAGTTGTCCCGGCTCCTCCCCTCTTCCTCTGATATCACTGCACACTGGGAGCTTCTCACAATGTGCATTAGAAGCTGCCGCAAGTCAGATAGAGCCCGCCCCTCATTTCCTGGCTGGAGGACGTCCATCACCATGTAGCACTTTCCTCCCCAGCCTGACTGTCCCTGATCTTTTAATCATGGAGGGTCAGCGCCACACGTGGGTGTTCTACATGCAAATACAACCTGCCAAGGAACGTCCACCCCTCCAGGCTGAAATCCACCCATCATTTTTAAGCTTGGCATATTTGGTGTCTATTTACCCGACGTGACCCCGTCTTTTATATGTTACCTAAAAAATTGGGTAATAATAAATGTTTCATGACATAATGTAAAAAAAGCCCTATTTTTGCGTTTGCTGTGGAACGCAACGCCGGCAAAGTTTTGCCATGCGTTCGAT
>NW_017306798.1:292331-293876 GCF_000935625.1 Nanorana parkeri | reverse complement strand
TGATTATTTACATTTTGAATGTATTGCTGGGACTTGTAGTCCTGCATAGCTGGTGGTATTCTGCATTGAATACCCCCAGCTATGCAGGACTACAAGTCCCAGCAATACATTATATTATCAAGTAGGCGTGCGTAGGTGCATCCGTTTGCGTGGGGGGGAATGCACCTTCGCCTGAATTGGCAAAAATCCTTGCACCGGCCCTGCATGGTGGGGGAGGTGTGAATGAAAGAAAGAGATTCTGTGGACGGGTGTCTTTTATATACATAACAAGTTGTCGTTAGGAGCACCTTCTTAAAGTGACAGGTCTCATCTGTGTACCACACGGTCAGTCTGTGGGAGGAGCCAGAATTATTGTTGGTTGGTAGGGGATAAAATATTTTGTTTACAAATACCGATCCCTTTATAAACAAAATACATGAAAGTCCACAATAACATAATAATATAAATAACAATACAATAAAAGTAATAATGCTGCCCCATCATTCTGCTTCAGCGGCGGTGTCTCAGTAGCTGCTCGCGGTATACTGCGGCGTCTCAGTATATAGGGAGCTACAGCTCGCGGTATACTTAGCCTAGGGTGACGGGAGGACGCTAGTTTGTGTCCTCCCGTTACCCTAAGGAGAACTATGGGGAAAAGACCTGACCTCATAGTTCTCCTTTAAATTGACATTTTTAACTTCATCCTTTTGAATTTTTTTCCACCACTTTGCGTCCCGCGGACAATGGTCACCGGGACAAATAAAAGGGGTGAAATCGCCCTCCAGGGACACAGGCAGCCATAATGTAGCACCAAGGCTGAGGGCCCATGAGCCTTCCAGGGGCCAAACAATTCCAGGCGTCAACTCCTATTTACCCCACACGTTGCGATGTCGTGCCATGCATGTAACACAATGCAATAATATGAACGGTCCCTGAAAGGGGGTGTATGTGGTTTTTTTTTTGAGTGCTCATAATAATTGAATATTATTTATATTTGTTTTTGTACTTATTTGGTGAATTTGCTTGTTTTTTTGTGTACTGTCGCCTTACTTGCCGATTGCACCCTTAAAAACCACCTTCGTTTTACTCAAATGGTGGAATTTTGCCAAAATCTCCTCATTTTCGTGTACATTTTTGGGGAAACAAAAACTTTGAATTCTGCCAATCCCTCACAGGCTTTGATGAGGATATAAATAACAAGCGTCCAGCAAAGGACTGTCAGTCACCAGCTGGCGGGTTCTGGAAAGATTTTTTTTGGGGGGGGTCTCCCCACCTCACAAAATTCTCACCCAATTTTTTTTTTTTTTACTCTCTCTCTCAGCCACAGGTGAGCGCGCTCCCGGCTCCCTTGATGGATGATTGAGGCGCACTCCCGAGCCCCCGGCTGACATGCGGAGGGGCGCGCTCCTCTTTCCCAGCGCGTTCTCGCTCTCTACAGCTCCCTCCGCCATCCCTGTGCGCGCCGCCCGAGCTCGAGAGCCGAAAGAGAGGACGCGCTGCGGAGCGGCGGCACGGGCAGCGGAGGGGAGCGCGCGGCGCGGGCACGCCTGGCAGCCCAGGAGTGAG
>NW_017306798.1:291837-292120 GCF_000935625.1 Nanorana parkeri | reverse complement strand
GGCAGCCGGAGAGGAGAGGGAGAGGTTCTGGGAAGAAGCAAAAAATATATAAAAAAAGAGGGAGAGGAGCCCAGGAAGAGGAGCAACACCCCCAGGACTGCACCCCGGACATGCCCTCCTGTGGTGAGTGCACCTCTCTTTAAATGCCCCCGCTTTGCTGTGCTGCAGAATAACCACACACACATTTTGCCCTGCAGGAGGGCATTTACTGTGTTGGCATGGGTGTCCAGCTCTGTATGTTGTTTTACTGTGTGCAAAAATGCCAAATCTAATTGAATCAACC